>NC_069720.1:1145534-1445534 GCF_027358585.1 Pangasianodon hypophthalmus
GTCAATAAAATATAAAGTGAACGCTTTTAGAGACACACGAGCTCTGTTCTTCGCACGTGGAGCCTGAATTTGTTCGTTCTTCAACGTGGTTGTTGGGTTTGTTACCAAGACGACGAGCGTGTAAACAAGATTAACGCACATTTAGATACAAGTTGTAAATAAATACATGGCTAAATTGTGGTTCTGTAATTGTTACGGCGATTTAATTAAAGCTTTCCTTATTTTGGTTTATTTCTCTGTTATGGAGTTAATCTTTATAGACATAATTTTAATGAAAGAGTTATTTATATATGTATTATATTATTATATATGTATATATTATATGAGAGAAATTCTCACTGCCACCTTCGACATCACTGTTTAATGAATCTGACATAATTTTAATGGGTTTTTTTTTGATTGATATACATTATCATGATATACAAAAATGAATCAAAATGTTAGGAACTAAAGAAATGGAAAAAGCAAACTGATGATTTCTGTACTGCGCACGTCTTTCTGTTTTGTGTGCAAAGAAAAACAAACAAACAAAAAACACGTGTAACGTCCTCTCCAGGCTTCAGTAGCTTCCGTGTTACCGAGTCGCTGATCAGGGTTTCGACTCTCGTGTGATTCTCAAAACAACTCAATCCGGCTGATCGAATCCAGATGCGTCCGAGGAACTGATTTAGCAGTAAATCTGGCTTACGACATTTCAGATTTGTTAAGAAACGCACGAAGAACAGAGAATAAACACACAGTCAAAACCAGCAGGAACTGACTGTAAAGCTTGATTAAAAAAATAACGAGGTGTTTCACAATTCTCTCTCTTTCTGTCTCACACAGAAAGAGGTGAGGTACAGGGACAGAAAAAGAAACATACAAAAAAAAGTGCTGAATACGCACAAAGGAAAATCCCCCGTCCCACAGTCTAGGGTTTGAAGCTCTGTGAACTCGGTGAGCTCCAGTCTTTACAGAGAGACAATCCGTTATCTCGGCCTGTGATTGACCAGGAGGAAGTCTTTGTCCCTGCAGGTGAGACAAAGCCTGAGGTTCCTCAGAGAACCGCCGGCGCAGGAGAACGCCCAGCCGGCCATCACGCACACAACCATGTAGGTGGGGATCAGACTGCCTTCATACTGCGGGTTCGCAAACGTCTGGAACGGAGAACAGCGCGAAAGAGATCCTGAGCTTTTACACACACATTACACTGAATTAAAGAGACAGCAGCTGCATCAGGAACGCGTCTCTCTCTGTCTCTCTCTCTTTCTGTCTCTCTCTCTCTCAGTGCATGTCTCCATCTCTCTCTCTCTCTCTGTCTCTCTCAGTCCATGTCTCCATCTCTCTCTCTCTGTCTCTCTCTCTCTCTCTCAGTGCATCTCTCTCTCTCTCTCTCTCACTGCATGTCTCTCTCTCAGTCCATGTCTGTCTCTCTCTCTTAGTCTATGTCTCTGTCTCTCATACATTAATGATAACACAGGAACACAGGAAGTATAGAAGTAATGTCTCTCTCTCTCTCTCTCTCTCTCTCCCTCTCACTGCATGTCTCTCTCTCAGTCCATGCCTCTGTGTCTGTCTCCATCTCTCTCTCTCTCTCTCTCTCTCTCTCTCTCTCTCTGTCAGTCCATGCCTCTCTCTCTCTCTCTCTCTCTCTCTCTCTCTCAGTCCATGCCTCTGTGTCTGTCTCCATCTCTCTCTCTCTCTCTCTCTCTCTCTGTCAGTCCATGCCTCTCTCTCTCTCTCTCTCAGTCCATGTCTCTGTGTCTGTCTCCATCTCTCTCTCTCTCTCTCTGTCAGTCCATGCCTCTCTCTCTCTCTCTCTCTGTCAGTCCATGCCTCTCTCTCTCTCTCTCTCAGTCCATGTTTCTGTGTCTGTCTCTGTGTCTCTCTCTCTCTCTCTCTGTCTCAGTGCCTCTCTCTTTGTTGTTCTCTTGTCTTTGTGTCTGTCTCTCTTTGGCTCTCTGCGTGCATGTCTCTCTCTCTCTCTCTCTCTCTCTGTCAGTCCATGCCTCTCTCTCTCTCTCTCTCTCAGTCCATGTTTCTGTGTCTGTCTCTGTGTCTCTCTCTCTCTCTCTCTGTCTCAGTGCCTCTCTCTTTGTTGTTCTCTTGTCTTTGTGTCTGTCTCTCTTTGGCTCTCTGCGTGCATGTCTCTCTCTCTCTCTCTCTCTCTCTCTCTGCGTGCATGTCTCTCTCTCTCTCTCTCTCTCTCTCTCTCTCAGTGCATGTCTCTCTCTCTCTCTCTCTCAGTGCATGTCTCTCTTTGCATCTCTCTGTGCCTCTTGTCTTTGTCTCTCTCTTTGTGTGTATGTGCCTCCCTCTTTTTGTCTGTCTCTCTGTATGCATCTCTCTCTCATCTGTTGTCTCTGTGTATCTTTCTCTGTCTCTCTCTCTCAGCACGTCTCTCTTTGTGTGTCTCTCTCACTCTTTGCGTCTCTCTGTACTCCTCTCTTTGTTCTCTCTCTTTCTGTCCATCTCTCTCTTCATGTGTATGTGCCTCACACATTTTTGTCTCAGTCTCTCTCTTTATATTTCTCTGTCTTTGTGTCTCTCTTTCTCCCTCTTTGTCTTGTTGTCTCTCTCTCTTTTTTTGTCTGTCTCTGTATCTCTCTCTTTGTCTCTCTGCATACGGCTCTCTCTCGTCTGTTTCTCTCCGTATCCCTCTGTGTTCGCTCTTGGTTGTCTCTCGCTTTGTTTCAGTGTGTCTCTGTGTGTGTGTGTGTGTGTGTCTTTCTTACCAAGCACGACACTAACAGGTGACTGCACACCACGGCTCCGAGTGACCACCACCTCCGGCGCTCACAGGACTCGAAGAAGACGACGCCCCAGAACATGTGCAACAGGATTATAGCGAGAGTCATGAAGGCTGCAGAGGAAAAAAATCAAACGAAATTAAAAACCAAACGAAATTAAACACTGAACACACGAAGACACACACAGAAGATCTGCGCTGAGAGCAAACAGGAACGCAAAAAAAACTTAGATGTGAAGAACGGCGTTTAATTCTCTCACACATAAAAAAAAAACAAAAAACAGAGATTCTGAGAACAGGAACAGACGGATCACACACACACACACACACACACACACACACACACACACACACACACACACACAGGTTACTCACCTGAGGAAATGAAGTAATGCTGTGAATCTCCGTGGATGCCCACTGTACCCGGACCCACAGAGTCGGAAAGGATGTTAACCACTGAGAACGCTCCGCTCATCAATCCGAATCCCAGACCAGACACTGAACACACACACACACACACACACACACACACACCTCAAAATCTGAATTTCTAATTAAACACTTCATCAAACTGCCATGTTGTCTCGTATTTCTGCTGTTGAACCTGTAATCAGTTCGACCTGCAACATGAACTAAATTAGTGATAAAAATAAAGTTTTACTGTGTAGTTGTTATTTTTAAAGGAGATTCCAAGATATTAATCATTAAACGTAAAGTATAGATGAGAACCTCGGCTGTGTTATGATGTCTGTCTCACATCCAGAGACCTGAAATTTTTTGTTTATTTGAATTTTAGCTCCTTAAAATTGAATCATTTACAAAATTCTGTTATCACTTGGATAAACTGAGTCATGACGGAGAATCAGGGCGTTTCATCAAACGACTCTGATTCACTGATTCTGTCGAATCAGATATTAGGCTCAATTTGACTCGTGAGTCAGTTCAACTGATTCGTTCTGTCAGAGCTGTACGATTAAATCTGATTAAATCACTTTTTTTTTGGCTCACTTTAAGATTCTTTGACGAACCTATTTTTGTCAGGAACAATCTGTAGATTTATAAATCAGAGTTATAATCATATATTTAATAAACATCTAAAATAGAAATGAACTGCTTTGAGCTATTATAGCTTGAGAATTATAGCTTTTCATAAATATGTGTATTCATTCTGTGTATTTTATTCTGAAATTGTATAATTTTTGAATCTGCATATGCTCATTATGTGTATTTATATTTTCACATCATGTTTTGTTTTATCCTTGTGCATTTTATTAAAATTTTAAATTTCTTTGCTCTTTTTCACTACATTTGGTTCAGGAATTTTGGCGCAGCTCTGTCAGTTCAAAACAAGCGATTCACTCTCTAAATAAATTTGTTTTATAACTTTTATAAAAGTTACTGTGGTAATGAATACCATAAGCCAGCTGACGAACAGAGATGGGCATCGTCTCCTCTTGGCTGATGGCCAGCAGTCCTTCATTGGCTTTCCTGTAAATCACACCAGATGAATGTTATAAAAATAAAAACAGCACGCTAACGTTCCTGTGTGTAAGAGTTTAAGTTCGTTCTCACTTTAAGAGTTTGTAGTAGGCGAATCTGAAGAGCTCCTGCAGCAGGACGGACAGCAGCACTCCGAACACCAGCAGGCCTTTCTGCTGCGAGCCGCTGTCTTTATTACTGATCTGTACGGCGATGAACCACACCAACGACGACAGCAGCAAAGAAACGAGCCAGAAAAATGCTCTGATGGAAACACAACACAAAAACAGTGTTGAGAGATGAGTTCCTCATCCTTTCATCGCGTTCCTGAAATTCCTCTCTCTCTCTCTCTCTCTCTCTCGCTTGCTCACTCAGTGTTTTTTGTTTTCTGCACCATTCTGTGTAAACTCTAGAGACTGTTGTGTGTGAAAATCCCAGCAGTTTCTGAAACACTCCAACCAGCCCATCTGGTACCAACATCCACGTCACGGTTAAAGTCACAGAGATCAGACTTTTTCTTCATTCTGATGTTTGATGTGAACATTAACTGAAGCTCCTGACCTGCATCTGCATGATTTTATACACTGTGCTGCTGCCACATGATTGGCTGATTAAAGAACTGCATGAACATACAGGTGTACAGGTGTTCCTAATAAAGTGTGTGGATGAATGTATGAATGATGATGTATGTCTGTATGATGCATGTATGAATGATGATGTACGAATAATGATGTCTGTATGTATGTATGAATGTATGTATGATGTATGAACGTATGTATGTATGATGATGTATGTATGAATGATGATGTCTGTATGAATAATATCTGTATGAATGATGATATCTGTATGAATGTATGTATGATGTCTGTATGAATGTATGTATGATGTCTGTATGAATGTATGTATGATGTCTGTATGAATGTATGTATGATGTCTGTATGTATGATGTCTGTATGAATGTATGTATGTATGATGATATCTGTATGAATGATGATGTCTGTGTGATGATGTATGTATGAATGATGATGTCTGTATGAATGATGATGTATGTATGAATGATGATGTCTGTATGAATAATATCTGTATGAATGATGATATCTGTATGAATGTATGTATGATGTCTGTATGAATGTATGTATGATGTCTGTATGTATGATGTCTGTATGAATGTATGTATGATGTCTGTATGAATGTATGTATGATGTCTGTATGTATGATGTCTGTATGAATGTATGTATGTATGATGATATCTGTATGAATGATGATGTCTGTGTGATGATGTATGTATGAATGATGATGTCTGTATGAATGATGATGTCTGTATGAATGATGATGTCTGTGTGATGATGTCTGTATGAATGTATGTGTGATGATGTATGTATGAATGTATGTATGATGATGTATGTATGATGTCTGTATGATGAAGTATGTATGATGATGTATGAATGTATGTATGTATGAATGTATGTATGATGATGTCTGTATGAATGATGTATGTATGAATGAATGATGATGTCTGTATGTATGAATGTATGTATGATTTAAAGCTGCTCTGTGACAATGTCCATTGTTAAAAGCGCTATACAAATAAAACTGAATTGAACGGTGTATGATGTACAGTGTATGTATGTCTGTATGTATTGCGATGTCTGCATGTATAAGTATTATTAGTATCTTGTATATTTGTATTATTGTAAATTTCCCTCTGGGATTAACAAAGTCTTCCATCTATCTATATTCCAAGTGAACATGCATGTATATTTCATGCACATACGTGCAATGACTGTGTACATGTATATTCCATGCATGTATGAAATATGCATGCATGCATCTATCTTCCTTATATGTATGTGTGTGTATGTATCATGTATGATGTATATGATGTTTGCATGATGTATGACTGTATGTATGATGTATGTATGTATATGATGTTTGCATGATGTATGACTGTATGTATGATGTATGTATGTATTCTATGCATGTACGCATCCATGTATACATTTCTCTTCTATGTTTGCATGTGGTTAGTTAAAGGTCACACAGAATAAGTTAATAAGTTATCAGGTTCTCAGCTGAACTGAGCTAAGTGAAGTCAGAAATCTGTATCACGCGCACTTTCATAAATACCGCGTCATCAGTTTCAAGCTAACACAGCTAGCTAACTGTTAGCCAGTTAGCTAACATTGACAGCGGTGTGTTATTAAAGTTACTCACCCCGCGATGAGGAAAATGACCCTCAGAGGATCTCGGGCGATGGTGAGCAGGAACAAGGCCACAGCGGGACTGAAGGCGATAAAAGTACAACCGAAAAACACCGCCGCCGTCATCGTTAACCTGAAAACAGCTCCTCTACCGGAACTACTACTGCGGCTACTTCCGGTCCGCCCATACACCCTGACCGGATATACAAATATTTAAGATATATATGGGAAAAAATACAGTTATTCAGAGTTTATAAGCACACAGGTTAATCAGGAGACGTTAATGTATCGAAATGTAATCCTACATCCGGATTTACACAAACAAAATCAAAATAATTTTCAGCTTTAGCACCGAAGCCCAATGACGAGAGCCGCACAATAAGCGGAAGTAATTTTCAAAATAAAAGTCCGTATGCGGAAGTCTTGCTTTTAACGGAATTGATAAGTTTTATTTATTAAAAATAAAAGTTTTTTTTTTTTACTCAGAGGAAAGAATATCATAAAGCCAAATAGCAGTGTAGAGAAAAGAGAAATATATACCTCAAATTTAGGTTTATGGCTATCAACAATAGAAGCAGAAATATTATAATGTTTTTATTTTTAGCCAAATAAAAAATAAATAAATAAAATAAATAAAAAAGAAGGAAATGTAATTAAGCGAATCTTAGCTGCAATACTGATTTTAAATATTTCATGAAGCCAGTCTAATGATAGAATCTACTTTCTTCAGTGTCATACAATTTATTTGCAACAAACAGTAACGTTAGCTAACTTGAATAACTACAATTTATATATTTATAACTACAATTTATATATTTATATGTATAAAATACATATAAATCAAGGACTTTTGTCTGAAATGTACTATTTCTCTGGAAACTTTGCTTAACTTTTACTACAATAATTACTTACACTACAGTTATCACTGGATTCTTTCTCAGGTTATAAAATAAACATTTTGTATTTTAACATGAATAACAATTGAGGAATACAACACAAACATGAGAATGTGAGACTTTTAAAGCATCAGGGGTATATATATATATATATATATATATATATATATATATATATATATATATATATATATATATATTACAAAATAAGAACAAATTATGGGAAAAAGTTGCAGTCTGCAATCTAAAATCAGACAGCATTCAGCTCAAATGATATATTTTATGGACATGAAGGTAGTTGGAGAAAAATATAGTCAATATGGTTTGTCTGAAAAAAGGGCAAGCTTTTGTTCAGTTAAAAATCATTAATATCATCATGAAATCGTGTCAGATTTACAGCCCGAGGTCAAGGTGAAAGAATCACAAATTGAAATAAACAACAATCACACAATTTTGTATTGTCTTGAGACTCGTAGATAAACTGTACAACAAGATATCACAAAAGAAATATTTGTAACTCTTAAGAAATAACGTAGAAGATGTTGATGAAGAACATAGCTTTAAAAACAGCGTGACTTTGGAAATACTATTTTATTTTTTTCAGACATTTGATAAAATTTGTCACAGTATAGACATTTTGGAACATTTCTTTTATTATATACAGTAACAATATCACCAATGGCATCAATAATAATATCAATAATAATAATAATAATAATAATAAAAAACAAAAAATATTCTCATTTTAGCTGATCAACACAGCTTACAATTACACTGAATTCCACCATCCAAAATGCCGTCCTTTTACTGTAGGATTTTACTCGATGTATCTGTAAATTAAAACAATAAATAAAAATAAAAAATAAAATTTTTGCTGCTGTATCCAATCAAAAACGATCCTCAGTCACCGAGTTAAAATGTTCTTTTTGTTTAGGAAACGTCCGAAAGTGGGAAAATTTCCATTCTCTATAATCAGTGTAAGTATTAACACTCAATCCAATGCTCGATTAATTTATTCTCATGTTAGAGAATTTAATTAAATATATTTCTGAATTCTTTAAATTGCTCATTATTTCTACTCAGAAACAATAAAAAGGTGGATGTTAGAGGTAAGTAGGAAGAATTCCTCCACTACAGAGTCAGCCTGTCTTTATTTACTTTCTTATATAATTAATAATAATAATAAATAATACAATGATGATGAAGATGATGATGATGATGATGATGATGACGATGATGATGATGATGATGATGATGATCAAGCCTTGTGTATGAGCTCCATGACAGCGATGGTGGTACTCTGGCCAAAGATGAAGGTTCCAACGACAACAGTGATGACGCCCCATCCTGTCAGGAACATCCTGTTAAAAACAAACAAACAAACAAACAAACAAAAACAGCAACAACAAAAAAAGAGGTTTAATAGTGATGGAAATGGTTAGAGCTTATGGAGGAGATTCCGTGTCAGACAGAAAAACACTCACACTGAGGATAGACACACAGACACTATTGCTTTTCATTCATGACATGAAGATTGTATGAGATTGATTTTTTAAAAGAAACAAAAAAAAAATGAAACACTGAATGTGTGTCAGAAGTCCATATTCAATTCAATTCAATTTTATTTGTATAGCGCTTTTAACGACGGACAGCTTTACAGAGATAAATCAATTCAGATTAATTTAAACTAAATAAGTTGTAAATGTATAAATTTATCCCTAATGAGCGAGCCAGAGGTGACGGTGGTGAAGAAAAACTCCCTGAGATGATATGAGGAAGAAACGTTGAGAGGAACCAGACTCAGAAGGAAACCCATCCTCATCTGAGTGACACGGATAGCGATTATAAATCATTACTCTTCTATAACTGTGTACTACATGGACAAATAGTGCAGTTGTGTAACCAGGAAATTATCCTCCATATTGTCCTCCATCAATCCTACACACAATCTCGGTAAGAGAAATCATCCGAAAGACGTCGGCACAGAAGCTGAATTATATAATTTCACAGATTTATTGATGTAAGTATTTTATTCATATCAATTTATACAAATCATGTTTTAGCAATAATCCTGTAAAGTGTAATGATTAGGGGTTCGATTCATTAGGAACAAGGAAAGGTTCAAGAAACTTTAAAAATCGTTTCATAAGGGCTTTCAGACCGTTCCTCTCTTCTCTGATGAAAGCCACGCCTCCTGAGTACAGCTCAAGGCTGTGATTGGACAGTGATTGCGTTTCACTGTGGCACGACTGCAACGCAGTGATGAAAGTGAAATGTATCGCAACAGGGAATTACGCTCACTTCTGACCAACACCAGGGTTTATTTATTTATTTTTTTAGGTTTTATATATATTTTTTTAAACAAGCAAAACATTAATAGCTACAAGTTTAATGATGTAAAATCATCACTCACTTTAATCTGTGATCTAATGCTTCCGTCTGCATGGCAAAAATGAGACACAGCCCTGTAAGAGAACCGATTCAGTTCAACGTTATTCCCATTTCTTCATATTTCTTGCCATTTGTTTGGTTATATGTGTGTGTGCGTGTGTGTGTGTGTGTGTGTGTGAATATATCACCAGGAAAAATGAAGATAAAGAAGGCACTGATTCCTCCAATCACACTAATGACGTCACTCATATCTGGAACATAGACAGCGATGAGAAGCGTCACGGCGATCCACAGGACGGTCAGAAGAACTCGGCAGCGGCACTCGAACGCCACCGTAACTATGGCGCGTCGCTCCTGGTAACGCAGCATCAACGCCAGGATGACGGTCCTGAGGAAAGAGAACACAGTCATACAAAGGGAGTGTGTGTGTGTGTGTGTGTGTGAGTGTGTGAGTGTTGCAGAAGATTTCGTAGCGTTTTAAGGTAGATCATGATCATGATCATGATGAGATACATTTATTGTCTATGCACCTGCCCAGGAGAAGTATTATGGGATAGATTGTGATGATTGAGATGCCAAACAGCAGCCTCGCGATGATCATCACCACATCGTTTCCAGGATATGACATCAGGATATCTGACGCCACTCCATGTCCAAATGTGAGGAAACCGAACACTCCTGTCATCAGATAAGACACGGTTATTATGTTCAGAGTGACTTCTAAAATAGCATTATTTACAAGTGATGTTACAGGTGATATTAGAGGTAACACAACAGGTGACATAACGTGACATAACGTGATATTGAGGTAAAATAACAGGTGACAGAGGTGATATTAGAGGTGAAATTACAGGAGACACTACAGGTGATATTACAGGTAAAATAACAGGAGACATTATATTGATATCACAGGTGACATAGCGCTGATTTTACAGTGGCATTACAAATGACGTTGCACTACCATTGCAGTGACATTACAGGTGTTATTAGAGGTAAAATAACAGGAGACACTACAGGTGATATTAGAGGTGACGTTACAGGAGACACTACAGGTGATATTAGGGATGACATAACACGTGACATTACAGGTGTTATTAGAGGTAACATAACAGGTGACATAACGTGATATTGAGGTAAAATAACAGGTGACAGAGGTGATATTAGAGGTGACATTACAGGAGACACTACAGGTGATATTAGAGGTGACATTACAGGAGACACTACAGGTGATATTAGAAGTAAAATAACAGGTGACATTACAGGAGACATTATATTGATATCACAGGTGGCATAGCACTGATTTTACAGTGGCATTACAGATGATGTTGCACTACCATTGCAGTGACATTACAGGTGACATTACAGGTGACATTACAGGTGACCTTACAGATGTTATTAGAGGTAATAACAGGTGATCTTAGGGGTAACATAACAGGTGATCTTAGGGGTGACATTACAGCTGACTCACCTGTGAGAGTGTAGATGAGCAGACAGAAGATCATGGACGTCACAGAGATGAAGACCCAGTGACTGATCTTTTTGTTCTCCATGCTGCTATAAATAGCAATGCAGGCTTCATGGCACTGAAACACACACACACACACACACACACACACACACACAAAGCTGAACATCCAGGTGAAAGAATAAATAAATCATTTCCATTGAAACGTAAAACAGAATCTCACCTGGAAGCCGAAGCAGATGGTGGGAACGACGCTGAACATGGAGGCCCACGAGTCTAACCTGCAGCACGGACGCAGAACATTTAAATTTTTAATCTCAATATAACCACCTCTTTTATGTAAATTAATTATAATGAATTAATTAATATTACACCACAGCGTGCTTTCTGATTGGTCAGAAGGTGTTAATTGATTTTCTATAACAGCAGCTCTGACAGTAGTGACAGGTGTATATACAATAATGCGCTCGTTCTAACACGTTATCGTTTCTATAGCAACAGCTCATTCACAGGGACGTGTACAGTGGACGCTGCATGAAGGAGTCTCCAGTGTCAGCGCTTTGTATCAGTCAGAGGTAAAGCTGTAACTTTAAATTTTCCGACATCTTCAGGACAGAGGAGTTTACGCTTCTTCTTTGCGGTTTCTCAGTAACGTGCGTAACAAGCTGCGTTTTTTTTATCTCAATAACTTCAGGAAAGAGAAAAAAGAGAGGCTGGTGAGGGAACAACTGTTTATAGCTGCTATAACGTAAGTGACAACAGGAACTAACTTGTTTTTTTTTGGACATGTAAATGTAACTAGAAATGGACAAAATACAAATTGATGTGGTGTAAGAGGAATAAAACACATGGAGATATGCTGTTATTTGAAAATAATCAACTTCGGGGTGGTAACAGTAACTCAGTATCATCACACCACTCAGTATTCTACTGTAACACACACACACACACACACACAAACACACACACACACACACACACACACTTACATAATTCATGTAGGACTAATGAAAACTCTACTGTGAAGAGTGATTTTTAGTCATTATTAAGGCTGCGCTGTTCAGCGTCTCAGTTAAAGAGCTCGCTCAGGTAACAACAAAAACTTCTTTTGAAACAATCAAAGCTGATGGAGCTCAAGATCCAACAAATCTAGAACCCTTAAGGGTTCTTCAGCGGCCACTGAAAGGTTCTATGTAGAAACTTTTAACAAAGTCAATTATTGTTCTGTTCTCCAAGTTGATTTTTTCTTTGGAAGCTTAATCATCCACTTGATTCTTGAAGAACCATTTCATTGCTGACTGTATACAAGAAACTTTACAGATTTTTAATCATCAAATATTTAAAACAAACAAACAAACAAACAAAAAGTTACATTAAAAGTTTTTAAGATAATTATATTTTATAATATAGCCTTTTTGTCTTTGACTCGTTTACAGACTCACCCTGTGTGTTGAGGACGGAGATCTGCGGTGTGCTCCTCTTCCAGGTAATATTTAACGATTACAGCCACGCTGAGGTACGTAGCAGCTAGAGTTCCTAACACACTGCATTTCACACACACACACACACACACACACACACACACACACACAGTATACAGTAATCATTTATTAAAGTAATAACCCATTTAGTAAAGTACTATTTGCAAAACTTCCTCTGATAGAATACCTGGTGTATTTCTGGATGCTGATTTCTTTGGGGATGGACAGAGGGAGGATGATGACGAGGCACACGATGAAGAGTGCGAAGCTCTGATCTGTATACCAGTGATAGGGCATCACTTTTGCTCCAGTCACCATTTCATATAAGGACAAACACACTAAACACACACAAAGATATTCAGTTACAAATTAATCACCTGAAACACTGTTTTTCATAAACTTTTACAAACATACAAGATGCTGTACGTCCGATCTCATGATTAGTCAGATTAATCCGGTTCATTAACATGATTAGATTATCCAGATTAAGTTGTCTGAGATAACTGAGACTCAAAAACACAAATCAGAAAGTCAGTAATTATTTAATGAAAACAGCAAAAGAATTTATTTACCATCAGTACATCAGCTACGATTAGAAGGTTTAAAAAAAAAAAAAAGACAGAAAATTAAATTATTTTTTGTTAGATTTTTTTTTCTTTCCATTGTCACATTATCTTATTTTTGGACATGACCACATTTTTAATATGACTAAGAGGATGTGAACTTTTTTTTTCTTCTTCTCATTCCTAATGACTAAGAGGATGTGAACAAGTGAATTAAAAAGAGAACAACAAAACGACAAATTATGTATCGCAACAACTAATATAAACTAAATTAAAACTAAATAAATTGTAAATATGTGAATTTAACCCTAATGAGCGAGCCAGAGGAAAAACTCCCCGAGATGATATGAGGAAGAAACCTTAAATATGTGATTTAATCGCATTCACATTAAACGAGCCGCTCCTGAGGTTTGAGCTTTTCCTGGCAATAGCTTCACTTCAGAATAATTCATCATCAGGCATCATGTCAAATCACCACCAGTCCAATCCAACTAACTCAGGAGTCCATGTATGAAGAAACCACTAGTAAACAACTAGTAAAAATAATTGTTATGATACTAAAACATATGAGGTCTCACTGTAAGCATAAGAACAATATAGAGCAAACTATTACAGGTACATAAACAAGGAGTCAGATCATTTGGCTTGACTCTTTCAGCTTCTTAATGACTCGTTGCCATTTTTTCACTAAACCGAGACAAAGTTTGCGATAAGATTAGGAAGACAAAACAAAAAACAAAAAACAAAACAAAACATGGCACATACAGTTCTGTGCAAAAGTCTCAAAGAAATGCTGTAGAGTAAAGACGCCTTCAAAAATAATGAAATTAAATGTTTCTACATTTTAAAAAAATCCTATAAAGAGCAGTAAACAGTAATAAATGAAACAAAGTCAGTATTTAATGTGACGATCCTTCACTTTAAATAAATAAAGCAGTATCTGAGGTGCAGTGTGTGCAGTTTTATAAGGAAATGAGCTGGAAGTGTTACTGAGCATCTTGCAGAAGCAGCCACAGTTCTTCTGGAGACTTTGACTGTCGACTCGCTTCTTATTTCTGCAGCGAAACCCAGCAGCCTTCATTATGTTTTTATCTGAAAAGTGTCTCTTATGGAATCTGCTGCTTTCTTTACTGACATACAAACATTTTTCTGGAACATTTCATTTTGTGCTGGAAAACTAATGTTTGGAATCGAAAATGTTTTTGTACTGAATCAATAATGTAGAAGTCAGAAAATAAACATCGATAACAAAGTTTGTAGTAAAAAAAAAATACTGTACTGTGTATATACAGTATATCTACTACACTGATTTCATATGGAGTAAAAAAAAGAAACAATAAACACACACACACACACACACAAACACACACCCTTTCCCCCCACCTCACTTACACTTCTCCAGCTGGTCCTGCACCACCACGAGGAACGCCACAGAGATCATGAAGAGGTTAAAGACGAAGCAGACCTCACAGAGATAACCGATCCTGCGGCCACACACTTCTCTCACCACGTCGTGATATGTGCTCTGCCGGCTGATGGACGAGGCGTAGCCGAGGATGACCAGGCCGCTGATCAGGAATATCAGAGACACCTGAGAAGGAGAAAAGACCTGACGCAGTGCTAATACACAACACACAACACACAGCACACGTCCTTTCTACGCTGTGTACTAATGAAGATGACTAAAATTCAACTAAAATAAAATAAATACATCATTTCGACATGGATACGAGAGAAAATAGATGTGATCGAGACTGCACAGTGCGCATTTGGTCCAGTTTCTTATATAAAAAAAACCAAAACTAAATCCATATAATTATAATTTAAATTTAAAAACGCATCTATATTGAGATTACACCATCATTCCTACTGTAAACAACACACACACACACACACACACACTTTTCTCCTCTCTCTTATGGTTTATTTTGCATATACATTACATTATATATGGTGTAGATAGCTTGTGACAAGGACACACACACACACACACACACACACACTATTAGTAATAGCATGTGAAGAACAGCATGCAATTTACACCCTAATGAGAAAAGTGCGCACACACACACACACACACACACACACACACTTTCTCTCTCTCTCTCTCTCTCTCTCTCTCTTCTACACACACATTAATAATCTTGTCCTGTAATTTGGGACGTTGCACTCATCAAAGACTTCACATACTGATGTTCCTTGCAAATGTTAAACTAAAAAAAAACAATGTTGAAATGTTTGCATGACATTTAAACTCTTGGATGCTGATTCTGATTATATAGATTTGGGTTTTTGGATCAAGATTGTTAACAAACAATTGCTTCATTCCCATTTTTCCATTTAAAACAGTCACTGTGTCTGAAATCGTTCACTATATGAAGTGCACTACAGTATGTAGGGAGCAGCAGGCAGGAAGATAAATATATAAGTGTTAAAAGAGATTTTTCCAAATGAAACACATCACTAAGACGTACTAAATCTTGTCTTTAGCGGTTCTTTTAAAAGAAACAACATTGTTTTACTGACTCCGGTGTCCATCTTGAGGTGTGAATGTTGAGGTGAAAGAAATGCATCGTGTTACTTTTAGTGGTGAAGTGTGGATTTACAGCGCACTACAAAATGGTGCAATGAAAGTTAAACAGGGAACGAATTTAAAACCAGGAAAGACACTTTCTCAGTACTTCCATATAAAATTGGTTTGGGGGCGGGGCTACGTACGAGCTCACTTTGTGATGTCACTACATAATCTCCATGCAGATTGACAGGGGATGACAGCATGGTGCGCTGGAACTTATCCTGACATCCTTATCCTGGATGGGAAGCCAGTTTATCACAGGGTGGCACCACACACACACGCACACACACACACACACACACACACACACACACACACACAGTAACCAATACAGCTACTGGGAGGAACCCTGAGAACCCTGAGGAACTTGGGGAGAACGTGTGAAACTCCACACAGACTGGATCTGGACCTGGAACTTGGAGCTGTGACGTGTTAACGTTACTGTGCTGTGCAATGTATACTAACTTTGCAGGTTGTATGTATGGTTGTATGTACACTGGTTGTCATGGTAACGCTCTATATGTTTGGCTGCTGTCAAAAAATAAACGAGTGAGAAAGTGATGATGTAGATCAAGAGTCTGATATTGTAAACTGTATCAACTGTGTGAGTAATGAAAGCTGGCAGGAAGGACATGGGGGCGTTTACAAATTTGCATAACTATGAATATTCATGCCTATTTAATTTGCGGCTAATTTAGTCGTTTTGGACTCATAATGCAGATGTTTTAATGGTTTTAAATTAAAATGATCCATGAAGTGCGACTTTAGAGGAAGTGAGAAGCCTAAACTTACCATTTCTACACTGATGGCTCTGCTCACACCTCCTGCCTTCTCAAAAGCCCAGGGGAAGTTGAGGAGTCCGGCTCCGAGTGCAGACTTCAGCATGATGAAAACCGCACCGAAGGAGCCGAGACGCGGTGCCTCGGTGCCTCGCGCCGGTTTGTACAGCAGGCTGATGCTGCGGATGCTCTCACGCGCCAGTTCCTCCATGCTGCCTCGCGCTCAGCTCTCCACACCGGGACGGGACGGGGCGGGGAGGAATCGGGGAATGCAACCGGCAGTGCAGCTGGCAGCGAGCAGTGTGCGCGTGCGGAGTCGGTCCGGTCCGGTCCACCCCAACAGCCAACCGGCTCTTCATCATACAGAGCGCGCGCTCCAGGTTAAGGCACTTATACCAAAAAAATGTCGCGCTCAGGTGAGAAATGTTGAAATGATCTGTTAGTTTTGACGTGACCTGTGACCCGTGGCTCGTGGCTCGTGAGACGTTTATTTGAAGACGCTGTAGGTTGTCCGGATCACGAGCGCATCGCTGCAGTCTTACCGCGTGCTTTCAGCGTCAGTGTGTGTGTGTGTGTGTGTGTGTGTGTGTACGTAGCCTGTAGTGTCACTACAGTCACGTGACGTGTCACACAGCCTCACCTGTGGACTCACCTGGGTGGAGGTTTAATAGGACAAAATGCAACGCTGTCCCAGTGATAGAGGAGAAGATGGATAAACCATCATTACTGTGACAGGAAGTGTTATAAATTAGTTGGAAATTGCACTATTATTATATACACTACACTATATTGTGTATATGATATGATACACACCAATCAGCCATAACATTAACACCACTGACAGGTGAAGTGAATAACATTGATTATCTCGTTACAGTGACACCTGCTAAGGGGTCTGATATATTATGCAACAAGTGAACAGTCAGTTCTCGAAGTTGATGTGTTGGAAGCAGGAAAAAATGGGCAAGCGTAAGGATCTGAGCGATTTATAACAAGGGCCAAATTATGATGGCTAGACGACTGGGTCAGAGCGTCTCCAAAACGGCAGGTCTTGTGGGGTGTTCTCGGTATGCAGTGGTTAGTACCTGCTAATAGGTGCTAATGTTGGCTCAACGGTTAAGGCTCTTGGTTACTGATCAGAAGGTCGAGGGTTCAAGCACTGCCACGTTGCCACGTTGACCTTGAGCAAGGCCCTTAACCCTATTCCGGGGGTGCTGTATCATGGCTGACCCTCTGCTCTGACTCCAGCGTCCTAGCAAACTGGGATATGTGAAGAAAAGAAAAGAATTGCACTGTATTGTAATGTATATCTGACAAATAAAGGATTCAGCTTCTTCTTCAAAAGTGGTCCAAGGAAGGAGAACCAGTGAACTGCTGACAGCATCATGGGTGTCCAAGGCTCGTGGATGCATGTTAAAAGTTAATGCTGGTTCTGATAGAAGCATTACAGCATTACAACACTGACTATTAATAATGTAATTATATATTAAATTTGTTATTGCCAACGCAATCAAGATTTAATCGAAATCTTTTATTATGATGGTCGGCGATCAGTTTGAACTGAGCATTGTGTAGTAGATTCAACTTGTCTCTACTGGATTCATTGATCCTGAGGACCAACGCAGAGAGACTCAGGAGGAGTTTCTACCCTCAGGCAATCCGGCTACTGAATGAGGACACTTGAGAAGTTTGCATATTAACTACCTCACACACACACACACACACACACAGTTGCACTAAGGACAAACAAAAACTCTTGCACTCTTTTGCACACTACTTCCTCTAAAAGCTGATAAGATTCCTCCAACCTGCTAAACATATTTTTATATATTTTTATATATAACATCTATATTTTGTCTAATAGATTCTATTCTATTCTATTTTTCTATTTTATTCATTATATTCTGCTTTTATTATATTCAGTTTTTATCATATTATTATGTTTTAGTATGTATCACTGTTGCACTGTGGGACGAGGCACTAAGGAACAACATTTCACTACATTAACACATCACATGGATGTAATGTATATGACAAATTAAGAACCTTGAATCTTGAACCTTGAGAAGCAGCTCCACTTTTAATAAAGTGGGCGTGGCTAACTTTCAGAGAGCACCGCCCACTCCGAAATCAGTTGACCAATAGAGATTTAAAGTGAACATCTTCTTCCAAGACCCACCCCCTCCGTTAAAAAAAAACAAAAAAACAAATTGTGCCAAAAAAGCAAAATCTGCAAATAGAAAAAAAAATTAAGTAATCTTTCTGAAAAATTCATTTGGATTTGATTCCCATTTTTTTGCATTTGCAAATTTTTTTTTACATTTTGATAATTAATAATTTACTTGTGGATTTTATTCTTTTATTTGAAACTTTTGGCAAAAAATTAACTCTGTAGATTAATCGTTAACTCAGGAACAGCGGAGGTTTGAACTGCACTCATATATACACTCGCTGTTTTCACTATTTAAAGGTGCATTAGCTAAGATTTTTTTTTTTTATTAATTTCTTTTTTCAAATTTAGGTCTCTTATGATTAGGTGAGTTCGACATTTGAATGATTCCCGTCCATGTTCACGAAGCTCCGCCCCCTGACAGCAGATGCTTCCAAACACAGACAAGCGTTCAGGACCGGAAGTCCATTTTTCTCAGAGACTTAAAGGTGCATTAGGTAAGATTTATGAAAAAATAGGTCTCTAATGGATAAATGGGCGGAGCTGAATAACATTTAAATGATTTTTTTTTAACTTATTGACTCCGCCTCCAGTTTCACACAGGTACACAAAGCCCCGCCCACAAAACTTATCGTGGTTCAACCATGTGTGACATCACTTTCAAGCGCAGTCGGATGTTCAAAGTTACAGCTCAATAAACATAATGATTGATAAGGATGTTGATCAGGTGTTGGGGGCGTGGCTATAAAATGACTGACAAGAAGCCAATCCAAATATAAAACAGACATTCCGGCCCGGAAGGCAGGTTTCTAAACTGGGTTTTTTTTTACAAAAAAAAAAAAAAATAAATAAATAAATTCAGCTCTGTAATACACTTGTTCTGAGACACGGGCTTAAACTATTAGTTTTTATGATTTGTCCATAATCTTCCACATTATGTGTATTAGTCAGAAATGATCATTAGTGACTATTGCACCTTTAACTGATTTTAGATTTTATTATACTGTAAATAAACACATTTCTCCACATATTCCTGACGGAGCTACAGATCACACTCCAGTCCGGTAGATGGCGAGAAAGATCAGAAGCATGCACGGTAAAAACAAACAATAACAAAAAAAAAAAAAACGCATTTCCGGTTTGGGGCTCATGTGCGCGGAGTGAAACATGCCGGTAGACACTAAACGGATCCGTGGCCCGGAGGTGTCACAGTCTCCGTTATTATTTCTTCCTCCGGTTTCTGAAGCCAGCAGCAGCACCAGCAGCAGGAGGCAGAGCGCGCGAGGAGACGGTGATGCTCGCCCGGTGTTCGCGCGCTGCGGTCTCGTGAGCCAGGCTAAGGGTTCTGCGTACCTCGAGGCCGGGAACACGAAGATCATCTGCTCGGTGTACGGTCCGCGCGAAACGGAGCGCAAGGACGAGACCGACATGAAAAGCGGCCGGCTCGTGTGCGACTTCCGCCTGGCGCCGTTTTCCTGCCCGAAGCGCGGCGCGTGGATCCAGAGCGCCGAGGAGCGCGACCTGTCCGCGGCGCTGGCGGAGAGCCTGCAGCCCGGCGCGTGCCTGCACCGCTACCCGCGCGCGCAGGTCGACGTGAACGTCGTGGTGCTGGAGAACGACGGCTCCGTCCTGGCGCACGCGGTGACCTGCGCGTCCATGGCGCTCGCGGACGCCGGGATCGAGATGTACGACACGGTGCTGGGCTGCGCGCTGAGGCAGGACGGAGACCGGTGCCTCGTGGACCCGGACCTGGCGGAGGAGCAGGGCGGCGCGCGCGGGAGCTGCGGAGAAAACCAGGGACGCGTCGCGGTGGCGCTTCTCCCCAACCTGAACCAGATTTCCGGGCTGCGCGCGGACGGCGAGATGCGCGAGGACACGTTAACGGCGGCTGTGAGAACGTGCGTGGAGGGCTGCCACAAGCTGTACCCGGTGGTGCAACAAGCCATACTGCGGGCTGTGAAAAGAAAAGCACCACCTCCACCTGAAAAATAACAACTTCTTCTTCTTCTCTCTCTCTCTCTCTCTTTTCTAGTTTTTCTACATGATTGATCTGCAGCAATTATGAACAATTAAATAACATTCATCACATCACCAGTTTCAGAAAGTTATTCTGTAATATCACTTCATATTTAGAGCAAACACACACAGTGCATCATTGAGTTATTAACCAGCTATATTAAATAACAGCAGCAGCAGCTCTGAGGGGGCGTGTCTTTAACAACACGGATATAGAGCGTGGGCGTGGCTAAGTCCATATATGGAAGTCTCCCAAATACAAACATGGCGGTCGCTTTATGCTAACCTGACAGGAATTTTAAAACAAAAATAGTCCCATTTCTAAATCAAGATCATTGAATTATAAAGTTCTATCTGACAATTTTATGATTTTAAAATCTTAAAAATAGTAAAGTTGAACCAGACACAACTTCTATAACTTGTTTTTTTATGCTTTTATGCAACATTTTGCTCTAAAACCTCTCAAGTTTTTAACGGCATGTAAATAACATTTATAACTAATTTCTGCAAAATAAGTTTACTCAGACAGAACCTTATAAAATTTCTCAAAATATCCATTATCTTATAGATATTATGACATTAACATTATGATGTAAAGTTTTACATATTTACATACATATTTGTAAGCCAGCTAGCTTTAAGAGTTTTTGAGAGGATATTACATTTCATATTTACAAATAAAGACTATGAAATGATTACGTTATATGTAACAGTTTGGGGATTTTTAGATCTTGAGTCATAAAATTCAATAAACTTCTACAGCTTGTAATTGCTTCTCATATGTATTTAGTGGTATGTATGTATTAATATTTATAACTGTGTGAAAAAAGATATATAGAACCTTAAATCCATTTCAATTCATAATCATTGCTACAAACATTAGCTAGTTAGTTAACATGAGTTAATCCTCTGAAAGTATTTATAAACTCATAAGCCATTTTTTTTTTTTTTTACATGAAAATCTTTCATCTTTCTTTGGTCATGAGTTGAGATTGGCAATCTTAGAACGCATAACGTGAGAACAAAGATGGCTGACGACAAAGTTCTAACAATGTGAGAATTTTCCGATTAAAATCTCAGCTTGTGAGCGCTTCTACGACGCTCGTCTGAAATCCACCGACGGCAGGACATGAACCCGACGAGAGAGCTACAGATACTGTAGCGGTGATGGAGAAACATAAACAAAACATGCTAATGGACAGAAAAAAACTCCTTATTACCTCAAGCTCACGTGCGTGTTTATGTGAACCTTATTTCTGCATGAGCTGATTTCCGTATCACGCTGATCGATGACATAAGCAGCGTCGTACGTAGTCGTTTTGTTTAATCGCAAGTCTATCGTTAGAGGATCTTCATCGTAAAACCCGGGGACACACACTATCACACAGTTAGAGAATTCAGAACAGAGTTTATTATGATCTCTTACAGTGTGATGAGTAATAATTTTTAAAACGCCGCTGAAATTGCAGTCTAAAATTGGCTTTATTTGTAAATCTTCACTGCCAGTCGTGAATATTAATAAGTCAGCAATAATAAACAATAACCATATCATATCTATAAATCAAACCAATGGCAATTAAATAATCCTAACTATACACCAGGAACCCTGATTGAAGTTGAATTAAGTCTGTATATGACAACGTAAAGAGTTCTTACTGCGGTTCACTATAGCTTCGGTATCTGATAGAAGATGTTCTGGATAACAGACTTTGCAACGAATCCTTAAAATTTTTGATCCTTAAAATGGGCTCCTCTGGGCTCATTCTATCACAAATTACTGGAACGTTCTTGGCGTTCATTTTTATCTAAGCTTTTATCTAAAGGAAATTTGATGAAACTGTATGAAAATGTTAGACAACAAATGGTCATTCATTCATTCATCTTCAGGAAACACTTCATCTTGTTCAGGGTCGCAGTGGATCCAGTGTCTATCTCAGGAACACTGGATGTGAGGTGGAACTTAACCCTGGATAGGACGCCATTTTCATCACATGACGTCAAGCACACACATTTACATTTACACGTTTACACCTATGAGCAATTTAGCATCATCATTCCACCTACAAACATGTTTTTGGGAGTCGGAAGGAAACTTAAGAACCCACAGGAAACCCACATGGACACGGAGAACACAGACAGTAACCTGAGCTCAGGATCGAAGGCAGGACCACGCCACCCTGTTCACCTACATTCACACTATCAAGTAAAAAATCACTCGTGTCACTTGTAGTTTCTCTCTTTTGGTTGACTGCTTCTGTTGTTGATTGTGGGCGTGGCCTGTCCAGCATTATATATATTTTTTAGTTCCAATGACAAACAGTAGTAGTCAAAACGGATAGCCCATAGCCCACTCTACGATATATACACACCAGTTTTTTTTTTTTTATAAAGTGTACTTAAGTTTGATTTTTATGTTATGTGCTCGACTTTGTACTTGTTCGTTCTCAGATTAGAAAAGCGAGCTAACTGTACCAGCTACGTAAACTCACCAGAGGCATCAACGATCTCTTCTACTTCCTTCCAAGCTTTATTTTTCTTCATAATGTCTCTATACACATTTAATGATAATGAGAGCTCGTATACAAGAGGATACGATGAAACCCCACTTATAAGTCACGGTGGTTTCCTCAATTTTTGACAGTAAATGAGACGCGCCGGTCCACATGCGCCGTAGGATTTGGTCCGAGGAATCATTCGAGCCGTTTGAATTTGTTGCTTCTTTAGTGTTTCCAATCTAATTTGCATAGAATTGATTGAGAAAATCTCAGATTAAGTGTTGCTTTGTTGTTCAAGTCACGGCACTGTGACACGTCTGTACGTAGAAAATGAACGATCACGTAGCTTTGTCGCTCGCTAGCGTGAATGTAGGGGTAGGAATTATAAATTCCTGAAGATGAATGAAGGAATGAGTATGATGCGTGGTGAGAAACGTAAACAACAAATTGTTATGACGTATCATATTATGGGTTTACCGTTAAACCAGTGAGCTAAAAAAAGTGCTGTTGTTTTAGTGGCATCTTCTAGTATACAATCAAGTGTGTGTGTGTGTGTGTGTATGTGTGTGTGTATCCGTGCATATACACTCAGGCAGATTTCAGTGTGATCTGTGTGATCTCTGCACGGCTGCCGATTCTCATTGGAATGCCGTAATAAACCGTTCCGGGAGTAACGTAGATCGTGGTGTGCTCCGAGATGCGGTAAAGTCCACAGAAGTACGGATTCACCAGGAACGCCAGGAGAGTGAGAGGGAAGAGCTGACCAGCATGAGTGTGACCTAAACACAGCATCGAACTCATAAACGCAGAATATTTTGCACAGATTGTTTTGTAAAGACAGAGTGTCAGCTTTTAATTTTAATTCCAAAAAATAAACCTGGCTGAAATCAGATGTTAGTTTTCCAAAATCAGGACTCATGGTTAATTTCCCTGGTTCATAAACCTCCCTGATATTTTCAATATCATTATAATATCAATACCATCATGTACATATTACATTCAAATCCCTTAATAATAATTAAATTATTATTAAGGGATATATTTATATATAAATGTAGAGATATATTTATTATATAGATTTAGTTTTAAAAAAATAATAAACAAAAATAAAATATAAATAACAATTAATATCAATTAATTAAATAACATTAATTCTAAATCAACAAATGTTAATGTAATTAAATAAACAAATAAATTAACAAACATGAACAATAAACATGAATTAATTAATCTATGTTAATTAATAATGAATAATTTATCAATAATAATGTTTAGATGATTCAGGAAGAATGTGAGAAACGTGGCGAGATCTTAAATAATAAAAATAAAATAATACATTTTATATTTACTAATATTACTAGTAATTAATTAATATGTAGTATTTGTTAATTAAATAAATAAATGTTACTATTTAATTTTTATTACTTAATTCTGATCATGCACATCTGATTTCACGTATTTTGCCTTAATCTACATAAATTACATAAATACTACTACTAATACTCCTACTAATAATACTACTCCTACTATTACTATTACTAATACATCTACTACTAATACTACTATTAGTAATACTCCTACTAATAATATTCCTACTAATAATACTCCTCCTGAGAGTATTAGTAGTAGTAGAATGAGTGGGAGTATTATTAGTAGTTGTAGTATTAGGACTATTATTATTAGTACTACTACTACTACTACTACTACTACTAATAATAATAATAGTCCTAATACTACAACTACTAATAATACTCCCACTCATTCTACTACTACTAATACTCTCACTACTACTACTACTACTAATAATAGTAATACTCCTACTATTACTACTACTACTACTACTACTAATAGTCCTAATACTACTCCTACTAATACTCCCACTACTACTAATAATACTCCTCCTCCTATTACTAATACACCTACTACTAATACTATTATTAGTAATATTCCTACCAATACTACTAATTCTATTACTACTACTAATAATAATAATAATAGTCCTAATACTACAACTACTAATAATACTCCCACTCATACTACTACTACTATCACTACTAAGAATAATACTTCTACTCCTCCTCCTCCTACTAATACTCCCACTACTACTACTAATACTCCTACTAATACTACTACTAATAATAATACTCCTACTAATACTACTACTTCTACTACTACTACTATTAATAATAATAATAGTAGTCCTACAACTACTAATAATACTCCCACTCATACTACCATTAATATCACTGCTAAGAATAATACTTCTACTTCTCCTCCTCCTAATAATAATACTACTCCTACTACTCCTCCCACTAATAATAATACTACTACTCCTACTAATACTCCCACTGCTACTACTAATACTCCTACTACTACTAATAATAATACTCCTACTAATAATACTACTACTCCTACTACTACTACTCCTACTAATACTCCCACTACTACTCCTACTAATAATAATACTACTACTCCTACTAATACTCCCACTACTATTACTAATCCTACTGATAATAATAATACTCCTACTAATAAAACTACTACTCCTACTACTATTAATAATAATAATAGTAGTCCTACAACTACTAATAATACTCCCACTCATACTACCATTAATATCACTGCTAAGAATAATACTTCTACTTCTCCTCCCACTAATAATACTACTACTACTACTAATACTCCCACTAATAATAATACTACTACTCCTACTAATAATACTACTACTCCTACTACTACTAGTCCTACTAATACTCCCACTACTACTCCTACTAATAATAATAATACTCCTACTAATAATAATACTACTACTCCTACTAATACTCCCACTACTATTACTAATCCTACTAATAATAATAATACTCCTACTAATAAAACTACTACTCCTACTACGAATACTCCTAATACTCCTACTACTACTCCTACTAATAATCGTACTACTCTCACTACTACTAATGCTCCTACTACTAATAATACTCCTGCTAATACTCCTGCTAACACTACTACTACTATTAATAATAATAATCTTGGACAGATGATTCAGGCAGCATGTGTGTGGAATGAGGTGTGAACTGAACGTGTACCTGACAGCACTAAGTTGATGTCTGGTCTTTGCTGGAGCGCTTGTTTAGCAGCGTGAGGTTGATGAGCCAGGAGAACAATCGGACGTTCTGCACTGCAACCACTCAGAGCTTTCTCAACATCCATCCCGTGACCAGGATACCTGAAACCGAAGACAAGCGCAAACACGATTATTATACACGAGTGGTGTAACGATTCGATGACTCGGATCGACGCATCGATTTAAAAGGATTATTATTGAAAAAGGACAAGCAGCGTTTGGATAAAAAATATTTTATAATTTTACAGTGATGTGTAAATAATTTAACAGACTGGCAAGGTGATTTGTCTGTAACGCTGATCCTTTTAAACTAGTCCTTTTCTACGTCAAAATCATTAATCATGAATTAAAACAATTTGTTGTTTTTTTGTGATTAATAATGTGTAGCGTGAAACCAAATCAAACTACAAACGAACCACAGGAATCGATTTCACTCTCGATAAACAGACTCGTGGATGTGACTCGTGGATGTGAAAGCGCACACTGATAATAAATTAACACCAAACATCCTGTCAGATTCATTCACGCAAAAAACAACAGAAAAAAAGAACTGGGAAAGAGACAGAAAGACTAAAAATGTGGAAATTAAAGTTACAGCACATTAGTTTATGATGGAAAACTCTCTCTCTCTCTCTCTCCCTCTATCCATCTGTCTGTCTGTGTCTCTCTCCCTTCTTCAGTCTCTCCCACTCTGTCTCTTTTTCTCCATCTATCTTTTTTCTTTCTCTTAGTCTCTCTCTTTCTCTGTCTGTCTCTCTGTATCTCTCTCTCTCTGACCATCTCTCTCTCTCTCTCTCTCTCTCTCTCTTGTCATGAGTAAGTGAATATCCTGAAATATTTTCTCCTCTTCTCTTCATTTCTCCATAAGACGCCAGATAAGACATCTAGAATATCTAAAATGGATATCCAAAATTTTTTTAAATGCATCACAGACCACTTTGATCAGGTTAAAAATAAAATTATGATAAGAATAAATCAAAGATATGAATGAAAAGAGAAAGAAATAAAATCAGGACTTAATCTCACCGCAGCATGGTGGCTTCCAGGTCGTCGATTCCGGCGAGACAGATCCAGTCCTGCGTTTGTCCGGGTCTGAACACTCGAGCATGGCTGTTGTGAAGAGGTTCTATCCCCTTCGAGCGCAGGAACTCGAACCAGCCGTCCACATCGGCGGTGTAGTACTCATGGTTCCCTAACACACACACACACACACACACACACACAGAGATCACAGTGTTTATTTCTGAATCTTTCTGCAAACCGGGTTCCTCGTTCTGCACTCGGTTCTGACCTGTCGCGAAGTACGAGCCGAGTCGAGGTCTGAGGAGAGCCAGCGGTTCTGCAGCGGTCCTCAAACGGGTCACCTGAGAGTCGGTCAAATCACCTACGATCACCACCACATCTGACAGGAACACACACACACACACACACACATTTTCATGTGTAGAAACAAAGCATCTCCGTGTGACATCATCACAACACACAACCGAATCACTAACCATATCACAAATATTTCAATATTTAAAAAAACCCCAACATTTTAATTAACGATGTCATTCAGGGTGGAGTTTTCCTTTAATGAAATTAATGAAACATGGTGTTGGTAGCATCGTGAAAGATGTAGAAGCTCCAAAACCTCGTACAATCCTACATTTTGTGTTACCTGGTTCTAGCTGATTGACCATGGTGATGATGCGCTGTAGTTGTGAGCGCCCGACTGTTGGTCCTAAGTGGATATCTGAGAGCAGCACCAGCTTGAGGCCGTCCATCGAAGCCGGCAGCTTCTCCAGAGGAACCTCCACCTCCACCACCCGCGGCGGCTGCGCGGCGTTTAGCAGCCCGTACACGGCCAACAGCGCGGTCATCACTAAAGCGAGAACCGTCTGCCTGGCTGAGCCGCTCACCGCCACCGCAGAACCCTTGGAGAACATCTGGAGCGCGCGGCTGGCGCACCCGAACACCATGAGGAGGAAGAGCAGGATGACGTACACACCCAGGCAGCTGAAGCTCAGCACGGACAGCCAGTGCGGTTCCGTGTCCACCAGGTAGAACATGCTCAGGTAGCTGCAGTGAGCGAGCGCGAGGAAGAGCAGCACAGCCGCGCGCCAACACCTGTGCGACCAGGTGCGCGCTGACGCGGCGGCAGGGAGTCTCGCGCCGCACAGCCGCGTCACCACGCGCTTCCAGATGTAGAGCGAGCCGAGGAGCAGCAGCGAGTTGATGAACAGAAGAAACTGCGCCCGAAACAACCGCGCGCGCATGCCTACATCCACGCGCTCCGACAACACCGTTCTGGATATGAGCATAGAGAAGAACACGACCCCTGTAGCCACGCCCACTTTCCCTTCGGCTGAGAGCCGAGAGAAGCCGAACATCTTCGGAGGGTCTGACAGGTTACTGACCCCTGGCGCGAGTTAAGCTGCTCTGTGCGTGGTAAAGACTTCATAAATCAACCATTAAGAGATAGAAATAATTACAGATTTTTTTCTGTACACTTAAATACCTTCATAATTCAGCTCAAGAAGAATTTTAAATGTTCGCTGCACTTCCGGAAACAACCATACAGGCTCTTTAAACTCCATTGAGCTATCTCTCATCACGAGTCATGACACAACAGTTATAGAAATATACAATATTTTACCACGTAATCATCAGGAAATACAAATCGTATGTCAAAGATAACACATAATGTACAAGTGCCTTAAAATGCTACTCTTCTTCTGCTTCTTTTTTCGTCTTTGTTGTTTTTTCTTGTTCTTCTTCTTTGACTTAACAGCGGCTGGTAAAGACACACGCTGCTGCAATACCGCCACCTACCGGTGTGGAGGATGGAGGAGCGCTGTGTTTTAAACAAAAACAATTCAATAATCATTTCTTCACCATATTTTGTCAGCTACATCTCATGACAATTTCTGTTATGTATAATTATCTATTATTATAATAAATAATCTATATTTTATAACTTTTAACAAACCCTAGATGGGTGTACCAAGTACCAAGATATACTATACAGCTGAAAGTATGTGCACCCCTGACATTTACATTTACCCATATGTGTTTCTTCCCCAAACTGTTGCCATAAAGTTTAAAGCACACAGTTGTATAGAACGTCTCTGTGTGCTGTAGCTTTACAATTTTCCTTCACTGGAACTAAGAGGCTCAAACCTGTTCCAGCATGACAATGCCCCTGTGCACAAAGCGAGCTCCATGAAGCTCCATGGTGTGTGAAGGTTGGAGTGGAAGAACTCGAGTGTCCTGCACAGAGCCCTGACCTCAACCCCACTGAACACCTTTGGGATGAACCGGAACTGGAGACTCCTTACCCAACATCAGCGCCTGACCTCACTAACGCTCTTGTAGCTGAATGAACACAAATCCCCACAGCCACGCTCCAACATCTAGTGGAAAGCTTCCCAGAAGAGTGGAGCTCATTATAACAGCAAACACACGGGGAATAAATCTGGAATGAGAAGTTCAAGAAGTACATATGAGTGTGATGGTCAGGTGTCCACAAACTTTTGGTCATATAATGTATGATATAATTTATAATACAAAACTAATACACCAGTACATCATAGCAACACACTGTATAACACAGTATATGAAAATATAAAGAATAGAAGCAAGTGGCTTTAAAGTAAAGTGCAGAGAAACATTATCGACAATTTGCATGTCACTGTTCTTACCAGAATGATTGCTGAGAGAGAGAGAGAGAGAGAGAGAGAGAGAGAGACTGAAAACAGAAAGAAATTATTCTGATACTGTGCTGTTTTTGTAATGAAAGATAATCCTTAAATAAAATATTACCCAGCTCTTTAGATTTGATTACCCAGCTGTTAGATTTTCTTAGATTTCTAGTCTTTTGAGGTTTCCTGTTTGTGTATTTTTTAAACAAATAAAGATAATAAAGACTCAGAAGTCCATTAAAAAATCACACCATCTGCCTCAAAACTGTTATATAATAAAATTTAATGATTAAATATTCCTGATGCTCTCACAGCTCCATTTCCTCATTTTCCTGCTGTTTTCCTGCAGAACCTCAAGGTGGAAGCAGAAACCCACGTTTCAGTCGCAGTGACTTTAACATCAGTATAAAATCTCCTGCGCTCGCGCTCCAGTCTGTAATGTGATGAATTATAACATTTTCCTGGTTTCTAATAAGGCTGTGAGATATGAAGTTTTAAAATTAAATTGATATCGTGATGAATTTTTATTCTAGCGATAGAATTTTCTGAGATGTTTCAAATATTGTCACTATTTATACAAAAATTACAAATTCTGATTGGAAGCAGCTGATTGATTGGATGTTAAAACATTATAACTACAATAAATCTGTAAATTATTACTTTATTTGCCTTCTTTTCAACATTAAATCATTAAATTTGTAGACATTAAATTAAAAGAATTAAAAAAATATATACTTATGCACTTATAAATTTAAAAATACCAATTAGATCTGCTCTTCATTTATCTATTAGTAATATGAACATCATTTAAGGAGTGTGTGTGTGTGTGTGTGTGTGTGAGATACTGGTCATATTTCTATAAATTTTAATTTCATTTTAGATGAAATTTATATTCTCCAATAAAGATTTTTTTTTTAAATTACTGAAGTACAAATCTTTTCTTCTGTATTTTTCATTGTGACTCAGAGATAAATAGTTTTAAGTGTTTTAATATTTTAAAATTCAATATAATATTTTAAATTTTAACCAGTATATCATGATAAATAAGGTGTATTGTAGAAATTTCAAGTGTTATGATATGATATTTTTGTTTTTGCCTCCAGTGCTGGTTTCTAAAATATGATAGCTTTGGTAAAAAAAAGAAAAGACGTTTTCTGTTTACTGAAAAAAATATTCAAGAGTTTTTTTTAACTGTATCATAGAATCATGTATCATCATATAATTTCAGTAACATGAATAAACATCACTTTAAGTAATATTTTAACATTTTCCACGACATCTTAGAACCATGATAGCGCTTTACATTAAGTGTTAATTAATTAACAGTGATTAATGCAGTAACAGGAACAGCACCTTTGCTAATGCAGTAATAATGGCATTAATAACATCTGCATTAATTATTAATACATAATTCACTCTTATGTTCATGTCCTGTATGTATACATGAATATATGAACATGTACATCCAGTTTACATCAGCTTTATTAAACACAGTGATGATGAATTAGTAAAGTGAAGTATTTTTTAATGATGTTTGGTTTGTGAATCATTTCTACATTTCAGTTAATAAAAGTGTTAAAGAGTCAAAGTATATAATGAGTAAATAAATAAACACTGTGTGATTATTTTCCTGTAAAATCACATCCCCAAGTGTTTTTATTGCTCTTTTACTACAGCAATTTACCAACAATTACATTTTTTATTTATTAAAAAACACAACGTTGTACTGTTTATCCGTTTAGAAACATTTAATGTTCTCTGAAACGAGTTAGTTCCTGTTGTCGCTTACGTTATAGCAGCTATAAACACTCGTTCCCTCACCAGCCTCTCTTTATTCTCTCTCTTCAAGTTAATAAGACAAAAAAATTAATCTCAGCTTGTTACGCACGTTACCGAGAAACCACAAAGAAGCGTAAACTCCTCTGTCCTGAAGATGTCGGAAAACTTAAACTTACAGCTTTACCTCTGACTGTTACAAAGCGCTGACACTGGAGACTCCTTCCATCAATGTTACATAAACTTCTTAATCTGTTTATTATCAGTGGAGAGTCTGCTGTGATTGAGCTGTTACTATAGAAACGATAACGTATTAGAACGAGCGCATTAATATAAACGACTGTCACTACTGTCAGGGCTGCTGTTCTGGAAAATTAATCAACACCTTCTGACCAATCAGAATCCAGAACTCAAAGCTGTAGAGTGTAAACCTGGCGTATGAGCCGAGTATTTATATTTCAGTCTCAGAACTGTAGTTTATAATGTAAATATTATATTATAATTATACTATAATAACATTATATTATAATGTAAAGGTGGTGGTTAGTGTTACGGAGATTCATAAGCATGTTATAAGTGAGTAGAACTTTTAGCTAATCAGTGTTAATGGAGCAGGAGTTTAAATCGATTTCTGATTTAAAATATTGTCTTTTATACACCGAGCTCGTGACTTTTAATCGCAGCTTCTCTGTTTTTGCTTTAAACCCTTTTTTGTTGTTTTTTCGTGTCCTTCTGTTACTCTGGAGCTCCGCTGATCTTCACATCTGCTCCTCACGTCACCTCCACAGTCCCAGGTGCAGAGCCGAGCAAAGGGTCAAAGGTCAGAGCTCATTTTCTTGGAATCTGTCTCAGCCGTCACTCCGCACAAAATGATCCGGTGCAGATACTGTAGATCAGTCCAGTGCTGATGACAGACGAGGCGTAATTTCTTCTGCACAAGATGTGGCTATACATTCACAAAAAAGCACTGATTTTACTTTATTTACATACAAAACATACCTGTAATTTTTATTTTGTTGCAATTTATAGAATGAACCGTCATCATTCAAGAGATTCAACAAGACTGAGATTTGAAAATGATCTGAGAGACATGCAAGAAAATAAAATCACATTTAACGTAAAGCAGCATCAGCTCTGCTGTTGTGTAATAAACATCCGGAGTTTTAAATTTAATTTTAAAACATCTGTTATATCTAATCTTTATTTATCTATTAACAATATAAACAACAATTATGGAAACACACCGAATTCCTTCACATGACAGTGTGAACTGATGTGAGTGACTGGTCATGGTAAGGGAAATTAAATAAAATTATTAAATTAATTATTAAAAAAAAAAAAATTTAATTTCATTCTCGGATCATCAGATTAAAAACCATATAAGATTATATTATATTATATTTTATAGGTAATAGTATGACTAAACATGCAATATAATATTAATAAATATTTAAATATTTAAATATAAATACTAAATGATATTTAATGTTAAAAGAGATTAAGATAAGTACATGTTTTTATTATTATTATTATTATTATTATTATTATTATTATTATTATTATTATTATTCCATTTTAGTGGCAAGTTAAATTTACTTAAAATAGTTTTCATTCAAATGTTTCAAATGTTTTAGAATAATTTAATAATTTAATTTAAAATAATGAAAAACAATAAAACTGGTCATCTGATGTGTTACTGCTGATACAGTGTGCTTGTAGAATTAATGTTAAATATTCGATTCATTTAAATAACAGTTTCTAACATTATCGTGTAGTTATATTTACATCTAACATCTCAAATTTCTCCAAAAGTCTTTTCGGAAACTATTTTGAGGATTTAAGATTCTCTCCTCAGGAAGTTCATCCTCTCAGTCTAAATGAATGAATGAATGAATGAACGAATGAAGGCAGAAACTTTTGTCTGAGTTCATTCCTCTCCTCTCAATTATACAAAGGCACCGGCGTATTGAAAAGTTAGAATCGAGTGAGATTCTCCCAAATCCGAGCTTTAACACAGAGCATTTAATATCAGCCTTCGTTAATAAGAGTCCCGCGTGCTGAATTATCCAGAACGCTTCTGTGATTCAAAAAGAAAAAAAAAAAAAACTTGAGAGCTCTGTCTCATAATTAAATAATACATTATATGTGGCAATTATTTTTCCTTAGTGCCAGACTGAGAAAATCAATAAGTGTAGGTAGAGGCGAATCAGCGGCGAATCAGCGGCGAATCAGCGGCGAACCAGCGGAGGCTCAGCGGAGGCTCGGCGGCGGACGCGTCTCTCGTCTGTTCCCCTCGTGGCCAATTACACCATCACAGCCCTAAATACCTGTACGATGTCCGTGCTTTTAGCGGGAGAATGTCAGATGAGAGTCGTCTCACTGTGGGAAGATGAAACAATCTTTTGAAAAAGGGGCTAGAAAGAATATCGGTGACATTTTTTTTAAAGAAGACTTGAGCTGGTTTGACCTGCAGCCGCTTTCAGGAACACGACGTAAGATTTGTCGTAGTTTATGGACTAACGCTTGCACCAAGTAGCAGAGTTTTAACTAGTGATGAATCAATACGACTTTTTTCCAGACCGAGTACTAGTACATGTCTTTTGGTACTCGTCAATACTGATCCTGATCCTGATCCTGATACTGAAATGAGTAATCTACTGAGTATTACTCAATCAGGATCGTCACGAACACGTTATTTAGCTCTGTTTCTGTCGGTTGTTATCATGTGCTGCTCGTGATGAGCTGAGTTTTATATTTATGATGTTACGGTGTTTAATAGAGATAACAGAGCAGTATCAGCGAGCATTGTCATTTAAAATAATCGCTGCAAACTGCACCTTGAGAGGGAGAGAGGGAGAGATAGTGAGCACTTCAGTTCTGCGAGCACTGAGCACCGAGCACTGAGACACGCCCACTTCCTTTCTACAGCGTGTCTCAGTGCTCAGTGCTCGCAGAACTGAAGTGCTAAAGTGCTCTCTCTCTCTCTCTCTCTCTCTCTCTCTCTCTATCTCTCTCTCTCACATCACTCTTCTCTTGCCAATATCTTTGTGTTTGCGCAATTCATGGCACCTCGCGCTCATTTTTAACCATCACACTCGCTGAAACTGCTCTGCGCTCTCAGGTCCCAGTCCTCGCACTCTCTTAAAGATTAAAAGCACAGTTTAAACACATCTGCAGGAAATAAAACTACTCTGTGTGTTTTTATATAACTGACTAGGAAAGTGTTCTGTTTTTTCATTTTGTGAGGATTATAACGATGATATACAGTATACTATACAGTAGGCGAAAAGCAGTTACGCCAAAGGTCTAGCGTGTCCGAATTCTCAGTATTCACAAAACAGTAGACGAGAAATAATTCAATTCAATTCAATTTTATTTGTATAGCACTTTTAACAGTAGACATTGTCACAAAGCAGCTTTACAGAAATAAATCCCCAGATGACCTTCTGCTTCCGCCGAGATTCTGCAGGATGGAAGCACCGGACACTGCGCTATCCCATAAGGCACTGGGGCTGGCGTGGAAGAGCTGTCAGAATAAAAAATGGCGGAAGGCGGCGTGTCGCGTCTTTTTAAGTGTAAGTGCTATAGGTATTAAACGTTATTCCTTGTGGTTAAAGCTTACTTGTTTAACAGCACCTGAGTAAATTGTTAACTTGTTGAAAAACAGTTGTGATGCAGGTGCTTTAATTTGGCAGGCTCTTGAAGTTTTTGTGGTTATTATGATGTCGCAGGTCACATGACAAAGCCAACATGGCGGATGTAGTATGTCCTGATTGTATTCTACTACACACACGTATACTGATCAGTACATACTGTATCAACGGCTGAGCAGTAGGTACTGAATCGAATGCAGTACGTACTGTCACAGTGTGCGATTTCAGACGGATGGATTGTCTTTAATCGCAGGTCTATCGTTTGAGGATCTTTACGCTATCACGAGTCTGTTATAGAATTCAGAACAGAGTTGATTGAGATCTTATACAATGTGATGAGAAATAAACAGAATAAAATCGGTTAAAATGGTTTGTTATTAAAATTCAGTTGTTGTGTGAGAGCTCAAGCAGAGCAAACAAACACGACAAATACAAGAGACGGATGATTTGTTATTGTTTTGTTTGTTAAAATGACGCACTCGAGAGACAGAACTCGCTCGAAGTAAACGTTACACTGAGAGCCTCAGATACTAATCACTACCTGCTTCCCTGGATGAAATACTTCCTGTTTATGTCTGATCTGCTTTCTGATTGGCTGGTGATGCTGTAATACGTCACTATGTGCGACAGTTTTGCTCTACGATCACTTTATTCACTTCTTTAGTGTCTTAACTGCAATTACACACCTCGCATGGTTTAAACTCCTCTCCATGTACAGTTTAGGACTGCATTTACACTTTAATGTAAATTCTACCGGCTGCTGAGGAACTAAATTATACTTGTGCTCTCAGCTCTAGATGGTATTCACCCATAACTCACGGCCATTTGATTAAGTCGTGTTAAGAGAGTTGTGTGTTATGATCTTCTGTGTTTACGTGTTTCTGAGTGTCCATCTTGCAGGAAAAGAGCTCCTCTGCAGAAAGACATTCTTTCAGTTTAACAAATGCAGTTTGCGTTTTGTGTGAAATATTCACGGCTGTTAAAAAGCAAGACATCAGACCTCATTAAAAGTTGATGCGGCTCATGGGCAGAGAGAACGCTGGACGCATCAAAGCCTCGCTCGGCCAGATGAATACTAATACCTGTGACATTTTTTGTGTGATTTCTCATCAGCCGCGAGCAGCTCAGACCTGCCATCGGTCAAATTTCATAAATGATCCAGACTCATACAGTTAATTAAAGAATAAAGCACTGTGTGGTGCTGTTGTAGGAAAATAATTAACGATGGGGTGCTGTGATGTGGCTTGAAATGGATTATTTTTCTATAGCAGCACATCCTTAAGTGTTTTATTCCTCTTACACCACAACAAACAATTACAGTTTTTTTAAGTTACTAAACACAAGAAAGATACATCATACGTTTTTTTTTATCTGTTTACAGTTACATTTAATCTTACGTTATAGCAGCTATAAACAATCGTTCCTTCACCAGCCTCTCTTTATTCTCTCTTCTGAAGTTAATAAAACAAAAAAATCGCAGCTTGTCACGTTACTGAGAAACCGCAAAGTGTCGGAAAGCTTAAAGTTACAGCTTTACCTCTGACTATTACAAAGCACTGACACTGGAGACTCCTTCCATCGATGTTAAATAAATGTCTCATTATGATAACTTGTTTCGCAGACGTTCCACAGCATTCGCTCTTACTATAAATGGTTAAATAATATGACATCATACACTAATAAATAAAAAATTGTAATTGTTGGTGAACTGCTTTTCTGAGTGTTTGAGGAATCTGTTCTAGGAAAATAATCACAGGAACTCTGCTTTGTGGATTATTATCCTATAACAGCATGCCCCATAGTGTTTTATTCCTTAATGATTTTCTTCTTAATACCTGGAACCTGTCATGCTTTTCGAACTTTCTTATCTTGAAGGGTTCTTTGAAGGTTCATAGGTTAATTAAGGGTTCTCATCCTCCAAAAAGTACCAAGGGTTCTACTCAGTGACCTTTCTGATAGAGAAACAATCAGTTGTAGGGTTCTTTAACCCTGAAGAACCCCTGAGGGTTTTAAAAGAGTGCATGATGAAACTTTTGATGGACGGTGTAGTTATGAAGTGTCACTCAGTGGGACTCGACCCCCACGGAGAGCCGACAGAGCAACAAAGGTTTAGCAGAGTCTTGGTGTAGAAGGTGGAGGACAGAGAGATTCTGCTTTGGGCTAGAGAGAGAGAGAGAGAGAGAGAGAGAGAGAGAGAGAGAGACTCATGAAATAAAAATCAGTGGCCGGACTGCGGCACCGTGTTGCTCTGATGTGCAGAGAAAAAGAGAGAGGCTGAGAGACAGAGAGGTTTAGAGAAGGTTTAAAATATCCACAAGCTACTCAAATGCAGACATGCACGACCAAAGGAGTTAACATCAAAAGAACCTGTTTTCAGCTATTCTGTGTGGTGCCTTCGCTTTGCATATTTTATGAGCGCGGAGTTCTTGTTCAGGTTCTTGCTCCTGTCTGTATCGCCATGATGGCATGAAGCCTTCTTAAAAATCCTCCCTTGCTGGAAAAATCCCAATTGTGTAAAGCACAGTGCTGACGCTGGCCTCGGGAGCCGTGATCAGTACACGAGCCGAAGGTCTGGAGAAGAAAGAGATGACTCGGGTCTGCTATCTCCACATAAAAGAAGCTAAATGACCTATACTTGTGGTCAGGACTTTAAAGAAACAGATGACAATCAAAAGGACAAACGGTGAGTGGAGCACTGGAGCGAAACGGCCCCGGCAGTTCTGTGAAGTCTTTGACCTGTGAGTTCAAAGCTGGCGACGGACCTTTGGACCTGACTCACCAGACAAAGGCTTTGTTCATACTTAAGCAAAATGTCGGCATTGTTCGCTTTGAGTCCGAGCAGCACCTGCAAAAAAAAAAAAAAATGTTATTGATGGGACGTATGAATCCATCCCTCACTCCTTTCAGTGCTGTGTTCAACGTCTAAATGATGCACAGCCGTGTTTCTCGCCGTGTGATGTTTATTTAGTGTAATGCATCTCATGTAGCGTCATCCTGACAGAACCGGAACGCTGAAAATGATGAACTCTCCTGACTGTTGAGGGATTCGTCAGTACCACCGGGAACCATCATTCTTTTTGATGTCTGTGATGCTGGACATAAATCGGAGACGTTCAACAAATAGTCAAATAATCTGTGAGAGTTCAGAACAATATAAGGCCTGCATAATATTAAAATAAATATTCAAATAAATGGAATAGTAGGAAATGTTTGTTAATTAGTTAGACATGATTGTGCACATTAAAGAAAAATTAACTGACAAAGATCTCAGTGCCATCTTGGATTGAATATCGAAACTTTATCAGCAAGGCACCTGATTAAAACCTCGTAAAACCCGGCTTTACGCTTTATAATTTGTGGCCTGATTTTTCACTCAAAAATCACGCATCATAAAGATATTCTTTGGTCGTGGATTTAGATCGGTGATCTTACAACTCACGATGTGACACGATTTTGTGCCACTGAGAATAGATAAGATAGCTGACGAAAATGTTGTATCAGTGTGAGAAATTTGGGATTAAAATCTGTGCACTTCTATGACACTCGTCTGAAATCCATCAACATCAACGTAGCGGTGATGGAGAAACGTAAACAAAACATGCTAATGGACAGCAAACCTGTTCTTCAGCAAACCTGTTTTCTATGCAAGCTGATTCCCGGATCACGCTGATCTGAATCATATCGTATAATCTGACACAGAAACACACGTAATTCTGTAACATGCAGTCTGTTATAGAATTCAGAACAGATCTCACACAGTGTGATGAGGAATAATTTTAAAACTTTGAAAGAGTTTTTAAGCTCTGAAGCAAGATCATGTGATCATTTGCGTAAATTTCCTCCCTGCAGCTCGTATATAAAAACCCACACTAACGGTGTGCTGCCTTATTTAAACACCACCTATAGTGTTTATGTCGAGGGAACAAGCACGGCTTTGTGAGAATGGCGCACAAACGCACCTCTGTGTGTCCAGCGACAGTTTTGCTTCGAAAATTTAGAATTCCATCTACAGGGTATCAAGCAGACCAGAAGGTGGCTCCTGGAGGCCTGCGGCGATAGTTAACCATGTCAAAGGCACGAAGCGAGACTGAGCGCACGTTTCTCCAGAGACGCCGGCCAGTTTGATGTTAAAAGTGTGGCTGGAAGACAATACAGAGCCGATGTGATCTTCACAGCTCGGGTTTTTTAATGATTTTTTAAGGTCTGAGTGAAGAAAGGTACAACAGGCAGGACTGCTGCTTTAGTAATGATCTACAGTTCAGAATCAAAGAAAAAGTCACGGACACACGGGAACACTGAACTCCTGTTTCATCATGGAGTCATGTCATGTGTGTGTGTGTGTGTGTGTGTGTAGAAATAAAATTTCAAGAAGCTCTACTTCATTGTGTCTGTATACGTACACTCTGTATTCTGAAAACATTTGACAATAAAGTGAACTTCAACCTGAATGAAACTAAGACAACAATTTAAAACATAAAAATAGTTTGATGTTTGACACTCTGACGCTTTACTGTAAAGCGTAAACTCCTCTGTCCTGAAAATTAAAGTTCCAGCTTTACCTCTAACTGTTACAAAGCGCTGACACTGGAGACTCCTTCCATAAATGTTACAGAAACATGTTCTCGCAGATCAACGATTTCACACGTTTTTTTAATCTGCTTGCCGTACGTGTCAGTGTGTGAATGAGTCTGTTACTATAGAAACGATAATGTATTAGAATGGCAGAATTACTGCTGTGGTTAGCGAAAATTAAATAAATAAATTAATAAATTGCTGTGGTGTAAGAGGAATAAAACATTCTAGGTGGTGCTGTTACAGGAAACTTCAGTGTGACAGCCTGGAAGTCCGCTTCATCACACCACCCCGTCACTCAGTGTTTTACTGAAACAGCACGACACACCAATGAGATCACTTCTGCTCATCAGAATGTTAATTCACACAGTTCCAGGAAACAGAAGAATGTGAAACGTAAGATCTCGACTCGAGCGCAGCGTCTCTGAGACGGTCGTGTTCTTCTTCTCAGGCGGAAACCGATGTGTTGTTCGTGCTCCGGATCGTCTGACCCTGCTGCCTCTTCCTCATGTTGTAAAAACACTTAAAGGGTCTCGTTGGAGGAGTTAGCGTTCATGCGTGTGTAGGTGACATGGGATTTAAACAGCTCCTCTTAAAACACTTCTCTTGTTGTTGAGTTTGAACTTGAAACAGAGGCCCTGAAACAGCAAGAAGAACTCAGTGTAAGACTCTTCTCATAAAAAAAGCTATTAGATGTTAAATTTTAATTTGTGCTGTTTAATTTGAATGAAGCTTTTTCATTCAAAGTTATTCACGTCATGTAGAACACAAGTAAATGCTCTTCAATGTGAAATTTTGTTTATCATTCGGGAAAAAACACACACCTTTTTAGAACAACAATAATGTCTCATGTCTCTGAAAAGAGCACGCAATCATTCAAAAGACGAGTATGCAAGTGATTAAGAAAGCCGTTTTTGAACTAAAAGCACAAAATACAGTAAATTCAATCGAGCTCAATCTCTACAGTGATGTTTACTTCAAACATAATTTCTGTGTTTCAAAGATTTAAATTGTACTAAGAATATTTTATTGTCAATTATACAGCCTTTGTAGCTACAATGAGCCTCATTTATCAATCTTTTAGTAAAATTGTGCGTAAATGTTTTTAAGGCCAAACCGAACTTAAAATTCCTGCCAGAAAAGTTTTGCTGATTTTCTTTGTTCTCTTTACTCCATAAAATACCAAGTGCCTTCACAGTATTTATATTTAGCCACACCTATAAAACTCCATAAAAAGCAAAGAGAGTTAAAAAAACAACAACAACAAAATGGCGACTAAAAGGTGAAAAAGCTCCTCCTAAGCGCAGTGTGCACTAAATCTTCCAGTAATGCAGCTCGGCCACTGCAGAGCGTCAGCTCCCATAGACACACACTAACTCCTCCTCCTTTTATAGGGTGCCATTACTTTCGTCCTGATCAAGCGACTCTTCTTGTTTTTGTTAATTTATGGATTTGTTTTCTTTCAAGTCATTATTATGACACAGAATGTTCATTAAATTGATGTGTAAGTAAAATAAATAAGATTTAAACATGACAGTGTTTTCCGTATATAAAATCGCAGGAAATCATCGAATTTATACGATTTGAAGACTCGAGGATCACATTACTGAGTCTCATTATACGGAAATTTACATGAACTCTGCATGCAAATGTTTAACAAACGAACTGCATTTTCATAAACACCACATTTCTTGTGTAAATCCTCCTGCGAACGATTTACGGATAAATTCATTCGTATCGTATCCAGAGCGATAAATGAGCTCTTTACATTTCCACTAAAATAGCGATACGAAGAGCAGACAACTAAACAACGGAATAAAAAGTTAACATTCGATTTGCTTTCAATCCTTAATGTGATGAGAAACACAGAACTGCCAGTCTGCAGATATTAATGATAAAAAATAAAAATCAGACACATAGTTCTGCTAATCCTGAAGAGGAAAATCTTGCGAGATGCAAATGTTCTATTTGATCATTGTAATTATTAAGCCGGAATCAGATGTTCGTTTTCCCCCACACATGTTTAGTCGACGTATTAGTAAACAGTAATTAAATCCAAATAAAAGGGTTTGTTTGATCAAAACCAGAGATGTTCATGAGTCTTGAGTGCTTCATCCAAATCCCAGTTTAAGGACGAGAGCCTTAAAAAACACATTTACAGTATTGATTGAGGCTAAAAAAAAAAAAAACACCAGTGTTAATATTTATCATCATCTGTAATTGGTTTGATGTCGTTACACAAGTTCAGTCATGCTTCACCCCTCTGTGTTGTTTCAAAGTCTTTATTATTACGATAAAGCGGCCATGATCATTAAAGTTTCACGTTCCATTTTCATTAGGATGAATCTGATTCTGTAAAAAAACCTCTCAAACCCCTGCCAGGAATCACAGGGGAGCCCTGAAGTCTGTATTAATTATCAAGAATATGGTCTTGATCGAAGATGTTAATTACGCTGATGGTTGGCGATGTGGGGAATTGGGCATGCATTTTATGCCGGGATAATAAAAAAATGAATTTTTAAACAAAGGGGGATCTTAAAATAATATCTATTCTACAGAGAATATCCCACTTCAAAGGCCGAACTGTGCGCTTTGAAATTTAGCTGATGTTAAAGAAGAGCCGTCTGAATGTTTCAGCCAGTTAAAGTTGGTCGAGGATTCGACAGAAAAAAGAAAACAAGAGTTAATTAACACTTATAACGGTTATAAACCCTTTCAACTTTCCTTTCACTTTCAAATATTAGCATTTAAAATTTAGCAAATGAGCTTTTTTTTGTCAGAACAAATTTAATTTCGTGTCATTGTGCATCTGTGTCACTGCTCGAAGATAAACTCACAAAAAACCCCAAATGCTTTACATTAGATTGTTCAGAAGGTGTTGATTAATTCTCTAGAACAGCAGCTCTGACAGTAGTGCAGCTGCAAATCACAGGTTTATATTCATTAATGCGCTCGTTCTAATACGTTATCGTTTCTATAGTAACGGCTCATTCACAGGGACTTGATCTGTGAGGAGATGTTTATTTAACATTGATGGAAGGAGTCTCCAGTGTCAGCGCTTTGTAACAGTCAGAGGTAAAGCTGTAACTTCAAGTTTTCAGACATCAGGTTTCTCAGTAACACAACAAATTAAAATATATACTCATTAATAAATAAAGAGGCATGTGGTATAAGTGGAATAAAACACTCAGGGACATGCTGTTATAGGAAAATAATCAACTTGAGGGTGATAACAGTAACTCTGTCACTCATTATTTTCTTGAACAGCATGACACACAGAGTGTTTATCACCTACATAGTGTATTTATCAGCATTCTAAAGTAAAGTGATATTATTTTAATGACTTTCTCAGATAATTATATTTATTCTCTTCTCTTCACAGCATCTTCTTTATTTTAGTATTAGATTAAACTAGATTAAAATGCCGCATTCCACTAGAGGTCCTAACTGGTAATTCCTGACCTCTGACCAGGAAAATAAATAAATAAATAAAAAGCCCCCTCAGGACGGTCTCCTCAAATCCGAGTTCAGGAAATGACGTCAAATCAAAATGGCCGCTCTCAGCATCAGCAGTAAACACAGCAGCACTTTACCTTTAAATGAGTTACACTGTATATACAGGTTTCAGATTTGACCATTCAACATACAGACATGTTCACTCGTTAAATCTATAACACTGACTCTACACTTCACTGTTCTGAGAAAATATATACGTCACTCATCACAGTTATCTGGCTAGCTCATTGCTAACAAAAGACGAACACGGAGGCGTCCATGTTTTTTCCCACTTTGTAGCTCGAACGCACAGACGTCGAAAACGATGTCATTCCGAGCTCCGACTTTCCACTTCCGATGTAAGCGTATGATGAGAATGATAAATAAATGATTCTTCTTTTTGTATCAGAAGTCATATCACTCTTCCTGACAGATGTTGACTTCGAATGTTGCCTTTGTGCTGACGTTAAAAGTGACTCAAAATCACCAAACATTTTTTCTTGCCCTGTTTTTCTTCCTCCTCTTCCGCCTCCTCCTCCTCCTCCTCCTCCATCCATCCATCCATCCATTATATCCCTCCCTTGTCATCCCCAATTTCTCCTGATGTCACTGATCAAACATACCTGCTAACATTCCTCCTTGTGTTCACTAATGATCAAATGCTCGCCGACTTCCTGGTTAATGGAGGCGATTAACTCTGTACTTAGTCATGCATTATTACAATGCTATTTATTTATTCTACACACACACACACACACACACACACCATGTGCTATGATCATCCTCCTGATTTACATGCATGCTTAATAGCGCTTTATCATCCACTGGAGGAGAACAAAGCACAAAACAAGAAAGCATCCTCCTCCTCCTCCTCCTCCTCCTCCTCTTCATCATCATTCCCTTGTAGAGAGATCATTAGACAAAAGTGCTTTAAGTGTGTACTTATGGGAGATGTCGGCTTTACAAATGAGCAATTAATGCTCTAATAACCGAGTCCACATGAGAGCCTTAAAACAATCCACAACAATCTGCTCGCTAAAAAAAAAGTCCAGCCTCCCAACCTTCTCTGATTCCTTGTTATTACAAAATGTGTTCTCTTTTTATTTCCTTCCTGTCTTTCTTTCTCTTCACCCAAACAGCGGATGTGAGTGATGGGGTTGTGAATATTAAAGCTCTAGCAGCAGGAGGTGACAGTCTCTTTCCTCCACGTTCACACCCCTAGTGTTGCACAGCTATAATTATTTAATCGGACTGTTTCTCCGCTTCCCCTCGCAGGACCCGAGCAGCGCCGCCTTTCACACTCGCGCTCCACACCTCCCAGGATTCTACTGCTCTAGAACCCAATGTCGAGTCTGAGTATAGAGGAAGCTGAACAAATCCTCGACTCTGACAGGCGGAGCCACGAGAACCTCGCTGTTGGTCTTCAGCTTCTTTGTGTTGTATTTATTAGCTGTTTATCGTCCACTGCTTTTATGCAAATTAAAAATAAATCATTAAAAACTCTGAACTGAGGTGGAAAGGTTTTTTATTATTATGAAGACGACGCTCCAAAAACAGTCAAGAAAACAGTCGTATGGATGATGAATCACATTTTTTGGTCAAGATTTTATGAAAAATGTTGGATTGTGATTTATTTTTTATTCCATCTGAACAATTCTGAGAGACAAATTTACTGTCTTATGGAAAATGGATTATAACTTTATAATGGACTATAATTGCAATTAGAATTGGAAAAGAAATTTATTTTTGGACCTGGATATTTTTACATATGAAGAGACTTGACTGTTTTCTCTTTTTACAACTTTATTATATTTACAATTTCAGTGTGTGAAAAAGTTTAACTGCGAAGTCATTCAGTTAAAAAATCATTTTAAAGATTAAAAAGCATTAAAGTAGTTTTGAAAGAAACGCGGGCGATGCTCAAGATTTCAGTATCAGTATCAGAAAAGAAAAAGTGGTATTGTGCCATCTCTAATTCTAAATTTATTTATAATAAGTTTATTTTATTTTCTTCCCATTAAGCTCAAATTATCTGCTAAATTATCTGTTTTCTGTATTGTTTGTGTTTCATTAAAATATAAATCTGCACACATCTGCATCCGCCTTCTCTACAAAAACCTGACACTAATGTTCTCAATAATATTAATTATTTATAAGAAATATTTTTAAACGATACTTCTATGGTAATTATTGAATTATTATTATTATTATTATTATTATTATTTTACAGAATATTTCTCTGCTTGTGGATCATCTTTATTTCAACAGCAGCACTTTTTCAGCACATTCAGAGCCTCTTTATGTTCCAAGCAGTGTATTTTGTGCTTCATTAAACTGTAAAGTGTGAGACACAATAACGCCTGTTTTATTCGTCTCTTTTCTTTACGCACGCAGGACGCAGCAGTCGTGTGTTTTAGTTGCTGTAGTTTTTCATCTTTAATCAGGGTTTTTACAGAAGCGTAGCTGAAGGAAACACTGACTCTCTCTCATTTCCTTCTTCTGATTTTTTTGGGAAATTTGCAAAATGTTTGAATAGGAAAAAAAACACTAAGTTTCTTCATTTCAGCTCATACTTCCTAAACTTTTTATTCCCAAGATGCATCCTAAATGCTAGTAACAGCAATGTTACTCTCTTGAAGTGTTTTATTTCTCTTGTACAATATAATTTTTTATTTATTAAAGAACAACACGTCATACTGCTTACCGTGAAACACGTTAGTTCTTGTTCTCACTTACACTATAGCAGCTGTAAACAGCTTAAGCTCCTTAAGCTAATAAGACGTTAATAAGACAGAAAAAATGCAGACTGTCATGTTACAGATAAACTACAAAGAGTAAACTAATCTATTGTAATGTAAAATCTAATTTACAGTTACTATAGAAAGTATTAGAACAAGCGCATTAATATAAACCTGTGATTTGTCTTGCATCAGATATTACGTCATCGCATGATGTGATAAGAAAACAAAACATGGAGCAACTGATGCACAATAATTAAATCTAGATTGTTTTTAAATCAGTAAAGCTTCAGGTGACTTGATGAATGAGTTTAGCATTTAAAATAGTGTATTAACGCTCCGCTATTATCACAAAAGGCTTGTTATAATAGATCTGATGTAGTATTTCAGTAGTATGTTGTTATTAAAATAGCTGATATGTTAAGAGCACTAACTAGGTGTTTAGGAATTCACTCTTATGGTGAATAGTTTAAGTTTCAGTGTTGATTTGTTCGGTTGTTTAGTGTTTTACAGATTATAGATACTTTCCTGGATTTAACTTTTTGGGAGTTAGACTTAAAAAGTCAATGACACACACACACACACACACACACACACACACACACACAGATCTGCTTCAGTGTGTTGAAAATGTACTGCAGGTCAGACGCAGCTGACTTTTGAGCAAACAACAGGGATGAGAGGAATTTCACATTATTTTCCTCCAAAGACTCAAAACAGTGAAGAAAAAAAAAAAACAGATGCAGTGAATAACCGAGCTCACATTTTCTCTCTAATGCATTTTCACACCTGAAAGACGACCTGACCCTAAACTTAGAAAGACCGCCGAAGTTTTTCTCGCCGTGTCTCGATAAAAAAATGTTCAGCTTTCAGCTACGAAACGTCCTTGAAATTAGACAACTGTGCTAACATCAGAGCGCCACGCCACAGACTTAATACACATTTCTGTTTAACGTCACATCTTTCAGATGCCTGACTGATATTTCAATAGCAAATATTTCGCTCTGTGTTAAAACCCACTGGTAGAACTTTTAGTTCTGCGTTTCTTTTTCTCTGGCGACTCTTAAAATAACGATGACTGAAATGTTTCTTCTCAGTAGTTAGGATCTAAGTTATAAATCTGATTACTTCTCTGGAACAAAATCAAATGTTTTCTATCGTGAACATCATCAGCATGTTTGGTGTAAAATGGGGTCTGAATATGAAACAATCCCCAAAACTCACAGCAAAATCTGGCTCATGAGCTCCGGGATATTTTAACACAAAACATGGTTGCCTCTGCTGGGAGGTTACGACTTGGCTGTAGATGGAGCTTTCTATAGAATAATCAGCTTCAACTGATTTCATTCTTCACTTGTCCCGTTTTAGTGGGTAAACATTGTTGAACAAATTAATAAATAATTAATAAATCCTGTGTGTCATGCTGTTATAGTAAAATAATCAACAATGGGGTGGAGTTACTGTTACCACATCGAAATTGATTGAGTTTTTACTCTTCGTATACCACAGCAATTTGCCAATTTTTTATTTAACGATGACACATCATACTTTTTGTCCATTTAATGTTTCCTGTTCTCACTTACGTTATAGCAGCTATAAACATCATTCCCTAACCAGCTTCTCTTTTTTCTCTCTAAAAACACCTCAGCTTGTTACGCACGTTACCGAGAAACCGCAAAGAAGAAGCGTAAACTCCTCTGTCCTGAAGGTGTCGGAAAACCTAAAGTTACAGCTTTACCTCTGACTGTTACAAAGCCCTGACACTGGAGACTCCTTCCATCAATGTTACATAAACTCATTTCTCCTTACAGATCAGCGATTACACACGTTCTTTAATCCGTTTATTATTATCGGAGCTTCCGCTGTACAAGTGCCTGTGAACGATGATGATAAATGCTAGCAAGCTGCTGTTATAGATAATTAATCAACACCTTCTGACCAATCAGAATCCGGAATTCGACAGCGCTGTGGTGTAAATGTTAATATACACTCAACAATGAACAATGTACACGGTGTTGCCGGAGACGCCGTAACAAGCAGAGTAAATAATTCATGCGTAATTTAAAATGAGCAAATCAAACGGAATGTTGCACATCAAAGGGCAGCTTCATAGAAAAAAAAAATCATTTTTGTGGAAATTCAATGAGGAGGAGGATGAGGAGGATGAGGAGGAAGGAGGAGGCTGTATTTTGCATGTAAAAAGTAGAACATGTATATTTATCAACGGAGAATGCTGCGATTTCCCGGCTGGCACAAATCCAAACACTTTTTCCAGCATCGACAGTCACGAGGAAGCAATTCTGAGACAGAAGGGAAAATGTTCAACTGTGTAGAAAGCAAGAAAAGGTTCACAGCTTTCTCTCTCTCTCTCTCTCTCTCTCTCTCTCTCTCTCTCTCTGTGTTCATTCCCCTAATACAGCTCTGATAGTAAAGGGGCACTCTGACAGTGTGAAGCACAAGTGTTCGCTTCAGGAAGTGCCTAGAGATGTTAAAAACAGGCATAGCTCTCAGCTGAGCAAACACACACACACACACACACACACACACACACACGCACTTACACACCGCTGCCAGCGTCAATGATAGTAAAAAGGCTATGAAAACTCAATTTTTACACAATTTCCTATTTCATGCGGAGCAGCTTGACGTGTGCCAACGACCACAAGGACATGTTTACTTTACCTTCTCCAAAAACACTTCACTCTGCTTAACGTGCTTCTCTTTCTCTCCTTACCCACCCACACACACACACACACACACACACACACACACACAGACACACACACACAGACACACACAGACACACACACGAAACCTAAAATAATATCTAATATATAAAATAGATATACAAAGATTACATACAGAGAAAAGATTTGTAAAATCTCTAGAATTACATTAAAAGATGTCAATCAATTAATCAATTAACCAACCAATCAGCTGATTAATTAATTATCCAATCAACAAATCAAACACTTGATCAATGTACTGATCAAATAATTAAATTTATAAATCAATCAGCTAAACAATTAATTAATTATCAAATAAACGAATCAACGTCATCATTAATTTACTGATCAAATAATTAATCAGTTAATAAATCTAATCGTATATTATACTTATAACTAATAGTGTTCTGGCTTGTTGTTGAAGATCTATCATTCATTCACTATTTATTTATTTATTTTAATTTGTTTTTGACATCCTAGTCTATTTTCCTTCCTGCAGTCAACTCTAGAAGTATTGGCACCCTTTGTTAAAAAAGAGAATTAACACATGCAACTCTTTTGTGTTGAAAGCTCTTCATTTTCACCGTACTGGTAAACAACGTGGAGGTTTTCACACGTGTGCAGCTGAACATTTATACCACGTGGTGAAGGCTGTTATGGTAAAGGAGTTTCTGGAGATGGAGAGTAAATGAAAAAAAGAATATTAGAATTAAAAAATTTTTCATTAGAGAAAAGGTGAGCAGAGTCTTCATGTGTAAGGTTTATTTAATATAATAATAATAATATTAATAATAAGTAATAATAATTCATGTCACATGTTTAAATCTTTAATTCATATTTGTATAAATTTTTTAATAATAATAATAATAATAATAATAATAATAATATACTTTTGTCAATATAATAATAACAAAATAAAGTTCACAGTTTTCTTTGTGTGTGTGTGTGTGTGTGTGTGTGTGTGTGTATGTATGTGTGTGTGTGTGTGTTTAGGTCTGTGACACAGCAACCGTATCCAGGGAACTTGAGCGTCACAAAGGGAAACGGAGACAAATCAATCGATTTCTCTCCAAGCCTCGCTTTTTCATCCTCCATACTTCACTTTCACCTTGATCCCTGTGTGTGAGTGTGTGTGTGTGTGTGTGTGTGTGTGTGTGTGTGTGTGTGTGTGTGTGTGTGTGTATGTTGTGTAATGACACACAGGATCTTCTTAGTGATTAACGTGTAGTTAGTGATTACCTGATGCTAACAGTTTAACGTTTCTCTGTAACCCAGTGAACAATTCACAAACAAATGTATAAACTATTGTAAATAAATAGTTTTTCATACTTTCTTGTGCTTTATAAATAAGAAATAAATGACTGTTTTGTACTTCGTTACTATATTTAAGTATTGTTCAGTCGTATTTATGCATTACTTGTATGTTTTTACTGCTTACGTTTTTATTTAGACCTTCAAAGTTCTCATTACAAATCTCAAACATGTCTTTTTTCTCTCATTCAACCAGGGACTGTACGCTAAATGTCAAGCAAATGAGCTCCTATGACTTTTATTACATTTTATATTTACAAGAAAGGTGACACCGGATGTGACCTTCTCACGTTAAACAACGTAGTTAGCGTTATAGCTATTATCCGTGTGCTCCTGGCCTTACCTCAGTGATATATTTCAATATGCTCGAGTAAACAAAGTCTCCATCTCTGTTTCCATCTAATTAAAAAAAATAGCTGAGGTAAGATTTGCTAATTTGCTAACACTACCTGGCTATAAATGACTGAGTCTGCGTCTCAATCAGCTCGCTAGTTCAGTAGTCAGGGCACTGATCACTCAACAGTCGGCCATTTTAAGTGCTGTCTCAATCGCAAAATCCTTCCAGTGCACTAGAACGTTTGCTCCCTAAAAACTCCCACAATGCACCGCAAAAACCAGGGAGCATCGATGCTCGCTACGTTCTCTTACTGAAAATGACATCATATTTTCTGAAGCTCAAGCTCTAAGCTTGAAAAAATGGCGTACGATCTCTCAGCCAACTTCGTCTACAAACGTAAGTAGCTTGTTATCGTTGTTGTAGCTCTCAGATGATTACTTACGTTAGCGATTTTTAACTTTATCTGACGTTCTGTATACGCTTTGTTTGAGTCTAACGACTTTTAAGTGATTAATGATTTTAAAAAATCCTCTAGCGAGCCTACGATCCTGCTTCAAGCACCATGACAGAAACGTGTGTGATTAAGCTAACAAATTTATACGATATATAACGTCAGAAAGATATCGGTCCTGTCTGCTGTTGATAAATGCCAGTAACAGTCTACGGAAGGAGTCTCCAGTGTCAGGTTGTGTAGTATAAGAGGAATAAAACACTGCTGTTATAGGTAACAGTATTTTCTTACGCATATAAGTAACTATAGAACTAGTTTACTACAGAAAGTGTTAAATCGAAAGTGTTTTATCACGTAGATATTTTTTCACTCGTGAAGTCTTTCTATTAAAATGCACCGCTAATGTTAGCTAACTGGTTACCTAGCCTGAGACATCTGGTGTGACGTTTTCCTGATAGTTTTTTGTTATTGTAAATATGTCTGTAAAGACAATCAACGATTAGAGATATTAACAAAATGTAGTTTTTTTCTATTTGGTTTTGATTTGTTTTTGTTGTTTTTGTTGTTTGATTTGAGTAAGTAAGCCAGTAAGTGCAGATAATCTCTCTATAAAGTTTTATAATTTATTTCTTAAGCTTGTTTAGACCCACTATCATATTTTTTCCCCAGTAAGTATGTTTTTTAATCTATCCTGTCTTTTTTTTTATGACTTTGGCTTTTTTTTTTTACATTTTCTCCGACTATTTTTGTTAGTATTATTCCATTTCCACAGTTATTTTCCATTGTAACGTCAAAGAGGAATGATTATTTATAAAAATTCTGCCCTGAATAAACCCTGAGATCTTTTTTTTTGTTTGTTTTTTTTGTTCTATAAAATCGACTTGACCTAACGGGATTTTTCCATCTGCTTCATGGATATCACACGCCTTATAAAGCTCTTATGTCAGAACACAATCCTCTGTTCTTCCTTTTAATCATCTGTGCTTAACACATCATGCTTATTTATGTACTGTTTCATAAAAAATATAATTTATTTTAGTGTTGCAGATTTTCATAGAGTAAACAGGATTTCCCAAGTTTACTGTTTAATCGAAGGACTTAACAATTGACATTTTCGTGGCATTTTCATCGCTGACTGATCAATAAATCCATGAAGCCAGACGTTCCCGAGCTGATGGAAGTGTGCAGCATTACACATTGTTAAAAAAAAAAAGGTTTCTCTAATTTTCAGAATATGCTTTAAATATGATTTTGCTAAAATTCACCACAATAACTCACTATTATAAATATTTATTATGAACTGACTGTTAATAATTTCAGCCAAAAGGTTAAAATTTACCTCATTGAATCAAATAATGAGGCTCTACATTATAATATACATTACATAATAAAAAAATATTTATTTATTGTTTTTAATTTAATGTTTCTTTTGCCTTTAATTTAAAAAATTAAAATTAAAAATTCTTTTTGGGTAATATTTTCCTCAATTGAAGAGCAAAAAAAAATACATAATACAACAAGAAAGGCAAAAAAGGCACCATTGCACAGAAAAATTAATAAAATTAAAAATAAATAAATGAACTGCTCACTCATAGAAAAACATGCATATTCGAGAATTCTTAAGAACATATTTTTTTTTTTATTATTTTTATCATTCATAAACATAAACATTGATAAGCAGTGCGTTTGAGGTTTATCATAAATTAATTATATTTTCTCAAAATGATCATGAGTTTTAGAAGGTATGTAGGGATTTCTTTAAATCTATATTTCTAGCATTTTAAAGGTTTTCTTACTGGATTTTATTCCGTGAACGCGCGTCAGGATGAAAACGGCCAAATGGTGGCGCCACAAAATCATAAGAGACTAACTTTAGAGCCTGAGCTGGATCCTGTGTGTGTGTGTGTGTGTGTGTGTGTGTGTGTGTGTGTGTGTGCAAAACTCCTGACTGAAGAAGCAGAAAACAGTTCTCATTTTCATCTCCGCCGCTGGGCTTAGGAGGAGGTGAGGATGAATAATGCGCAGATTCAGCTGTGCAGAAACAGAATCACACTGCTCACTCACAGACAGAGAAAATCAACAACCTCGCCTGCCATTACACACACACACACACACACACACACACACAGCGGCAGTGTGAGATTGCCTCGGTGCGTGTGTCGCCGGCAACCTGCCACTTTTTTCAAGTAAGGCCGACTTCAGCTCAATCACTTCGCTCAACACAGACAGAGCCACGGAGGCGTCTTTGCTATAAAATATGTGTTATTTAGAGCAGGGGGCACAAACTTTTGCACAAAGGGACTAAAAGTGTAAAACAAATTCCTCAGACCTTCCTACTACACCTATTAGACTCATTATTTAAAAGAATATTTTGGCTGCCATGATGCAACGATCACACCCTGATGATGAGAGCGATACGTGATCACGTGTGAAAAACACGCAAAGCCGTGTTCAACATACGTACTGAAAAATGCAGCTCACGTACACCTGGGAGGTCGTGTAGGGAATACGTGATTCTATCGTGAAACTAAATGAACCATGTGCGGGAACATGAGTGATGCATTAGGGAAAAAAATCATATGTACAAAAATATTAATCATGTGGCATAAAAATCACATGTGAAAAATGAATCATGTTTTAAAAAACACACGTGAAATAAATGAACCTGTCAAAAATCACATGAAATAAATGAATCATATGTCCAAAATCACATGTAGAAATAAATGAATCATTTGAAATAATCATGTGATAAAAGGTGAATCTTTGTAAAAAAAAAAAAACAAAAAATGTGTGAAAATAAATGAATCATATCAAAAATCACGTGTGAAAATCACATGTAGAAATAAATGAATCATATGAAATAGTAAAAAACATGAAAAAGATGATTGTTAAAAAAATGTGTGAAAATAAATGAATCATGTGTCACAAAATAAATGAATCGTGTTGCAAATCACATGTGAAATAAATGAATCATATGAAATAATCACATGTGAAAAAAGATGAATTTAAAAAAAAATCATGCATGAAGATAAATGAATTGTGTTAAAAATTGAAATAACACAATGAATGAATTATCAAAAATGGCATCAAATAAATGAATCGTGTCAAAAAAATGAATCGTGTGTTAAAAGATTCACATGTGAAAATAAATGAATCACTTGAAATAATCACATGTGAAAAAAGCTCAATCTTTGTAAAAAAAATCACACGTGAAAATAAATGAATTGTGTCTAAAATCACATTCATCACGATAAATGAATCATGTGGTGTAAAAATCACGTGTTAATCATCACGTGTTAGTCACGTGCAAAAAGATCACATGAAATAAATGAATCATTTGAAATAATCACAACTTCCTGTTGAACATCTGATCATGTGGAATGTTTTAAATATTTCATAGGAGTGACTGTGTTCAGGAAACATGGTCGAGCGAATGAAATAAAAAAAATGACATTTGTGGAGAAGGATGCTTAAGCATGAGATATTAAATGGATTCATATCTTATTACAAAAGGAATATAATTTTTGAAGAATTTTAATGCTTAGTTTTGACGGTAAAGTGAATTATAGTGAGCTGTGGTGGGGAAAAAGGCTGTTTTTAAATGCTGTAGATGTTTTCTGAATGTTTTAAGTGATTTATTTGAAATATTTACAGGTTGTTGTGAAGGAAACTTATAACCCTATGAAGGAAAAAATCATATACATTCATAATACGTGATATTACTAATTAATTAATAATAACTACGAATTACTAATATGTGGTAAATAAAACCACATGTGAAAAATTAGTCATGTGAAAAAAGGAGTCACGTGTTAAAGGAATCAGATTTATGAGAAATAGCTGAAATTAAATAGTTTGAAAAGAAGTGCACCATTTGATGAACTTCACATTAGAAGTTTATGTGACTGTGTTTTGTTTAAACCTTTAATTTGTAAATATAATATCAGCGTGAGGCAAATGGTGTTCCCCTTTGTGTCACGGCGATAAGCGGCACATGCTGATGTCTGTGTTGGTGTCTGTGTTGGTTCCTGTCTCCGCCCCCTGTCCTGTCATTTGCTCATTTCCTGATTGTGTCCAGATGTACCACTATCTAGGAGATATTACAGAATAACCCTGCAATAACCCTGTAAGAAAGTCGACAACGTACAGTCATCTGGAGTACAGTCTAGCAGCTTGTTTTGAGTGTTTTGAGATTTAGACGTAACTTTGTTCGAGGTAAGATCGTTAACCCGGGTTGCCAGGTTTCAGCAAAAAAACACTACCTCTCAAAATCCACAGAAAAGACCTTAAACTAGCTCGAAACATTCTGAACATTTTAAAAGGGAGACGCGTTTTCTTTTCCTTTCCATGTGTGGAAAAAGTGTTTCAGACATATTTCATGATGTACATTATCCACTCCATAATCCTCCTTTCTTCCCGCAATCTTTGTAATATACTGTATCTTAGATTAGAAATGGTTCTGGATGTCTGTCTGCATTTTCACGCTGGGGACCAATCTGGCAACAATGTCATTAACTTTCCTGTCTTCTCCTCCAACTCCACTGTCAGTGTTCATAGCATGAGCATGGGGCAGAGTAATTCCTGCCCCTGTGGATCTCTGTTAATGCTTGTTGCAGTTCCCATTTTTGACCACTAGGTGCAGTAATGTAGTAGTAGCAGTAACCTTTATTTAACCAGGATAAAAACTCACTGAGATAAAATCTCTTTTACAACAGTGACCTGGCCAAGAAGGCAGCGAAACACATAACAACAATTAACACGACAACAACAATTACGCAAACAAACAACAAAAACAACAAAATAATAATAAATAAATAAAAAACACCAGATGGGAAGAATTAGTGGAAAAATGAAAATCAATCAAAAGAAATAGAAAGTACATAGTAAAACAGTCAGGTATCGCAGAAGCAACTTCCAAAATGGCTGTACTGAAAATTCTTTATAAGAGCCATAAATTCGAGCAGCGAAGGGAGCGCTGTAAGCTTTAAGTGGTCCTGGAAGTTGTTCCACGTCGTAGGGGCGTTAAATGTAAAACCTTTTTTCCCCAACTCAGTTCTAACATGAGGAACAACAAGTTGAAAAAGTTGAAAAAATAATAACTCTGTGGTGCTAAATTCAAATGCACAACGAGCAAATCAACAGAAAATCGACTTATATCTGTTAAATAGCTACATTTTTCTTAAAATCGTTTGTCTCTCACAAGAGGCTTTTAGTATTTCAACAGAGTTTAAACCATCCAGTACTGTCCAAAAGTCTTAGGTAATATTTTATTTTTTATATTTTATTTTTTTTTTACTACAAACTCTGTTATAGATTTTTATTTTCTGACTTCTGCATGATCAGAGTCAGTACAAAAACATTTTCGATTCCAAACATTAGTTTTCCAGCACAAAATGAAATGTTCCAGAAAAATGTTTGTATGTCAGTAAAGAAAGCAGCAGATTCCATAAGAGACACTTTTCAGATAAAAACATAATGAAGGCTGCTGGGTTTCGCTGCAGAAATAAGAAGCGAGTCGACAGTCAAAGTCTCCAGAAGAACTGTGGCTGCTTCTGCAAGATGCTCAGTAACACTTCCAGCTCATTTCCTTATAAAACTGCACACACTGCACCTCAGATACGGCTTTATTTATTTAAAGTGAAGGATCGTCACATTAAATACTGACTTTGTTTCATTTATTACTGTTTACTGCTCTTTACAGTATTTTTTTTAAATGTAGAAACATTTAATTTCATTATTTCTGAAGGCATCTTTACTCTACAGCATTTCTTTGGACTTGCCTAAGACTTTTGCACAGAACTGTATGTAGTTGTGAATGAGGACTTTATGAAGATTAATATTTGTTGAAAAACTGAGATAAACAGTGGAGCTCTGCATCACCTGACGCTATAGACAATCCTAATATTGTGAAGTCATTTTGTTATTGTACATTTTGTGCTGTTAAGTTCTGAGCCGTGTTCCTGCGTTCCTGCGTTCCCTCTACTTTCTGGTTGTACTTCCTGGTTTAGACCCTCGCCTCTGTTCTCCTTTTGTATATTGATTATCTTTGTTTGCTTCTGCGTGAATTACACTATGGACTCTGTGTATGATTATTGAAGTTGCTCTGAAAAACAACACACTGACTTTACACACACGTGTCCCGTGTTCAATCCTCGCACGTTACAAACGACTCTGCAATTGTGAAATCATACAGATTAATTTATATCAAAGACACAAGTGCTGAAGGCTTTTACAGACATTACACAAATATGTACACACATTTATGTGAGCATAACACACACACACACACACACACACACAGACAGGACAGTGATAACTTTTCCACTGTCTCCTGTTATTACTCCCTTTCCTGCCATCTTGCTGCGTGTCCGTCTCAGGTAAACGTATCAACACCACAGCGCAGCGCCTATTAAACCTCACAAAAACACGAACATGTTCACATCTGCTGAATAACTCGCAGAAGAACTCGCCTTCTCCGGCTTCTCATAACCCTTATCCTCAGGTCAAAATCATCTATTTTATGTATGAACTTTGAAAAAGACACCACAGCGCTGTTAAATTCTGGATTCTGATTGGTCAGGAGGTATTGATTTAATTAAGCAACAGCTCATTCACAGGGAAATAATAATAATAATAATAATAATAATAATAGGATTAAAAATGTGTGTCATCATTGATCAGTGAGGAAACATTGATGGAAGGAGTCTCCAGTGTCAGCGCTTTGTAACAGTTTGAGGTAAAGCTGTAACTTTAAGTTTTCTGACATCTTCAGGACAGAGGAGTTTACGCTTCTTCTTTGCGGTTTCTCGGTAACAAAAATGAGAAGCATCGATGTGTTTTATTATCTTATTAATTTCCAGAGTAAAAAAAAAAAAAGAGCTGCAACACAAATGTAACTACAAATGGATAAAAAGCGTGATATTTTGTTCTTTCATGTATAAAACCTTGTACTTGTTGGTAAATTGCTGTGGTATAAGCGAAATAAAACACTGAGTGATGTGCAGTCACAGGAAAATGATCAACTTCAGTGTTTATTACTTACATAGTTGATGATGATAATTAAAAAGATGAATAATTGCATTGGTTTGAAATCAGAAGAGACGATCTGGTTCAATAAAACTAGGGTTAAAGTCAGCACTTTTAATGGATTTACCTGAATCGGATGTTTCGGATGCTGGATTTGGCCGGCGCTCGCTCTGGACAGCATCAGTAGCTGAATTCTTTATTTTATCAGCAGCTCCCTCTTCTTTTCCCAAACTCCTGCTCCAATTCATCCTGCAGCAATTACCATATGCTTTGCGATTGTGGTTTTGGAACAACACTGTGACATCTGGGTTATATCGGGCATCTGGGGAACACCAAAGGAACTTCCACCGCCTGCATATCCGAATTTACATCCACACAGCAGGTGCTCGTCGGGGCGGGGGTTTAGCAGCGCCGCTGCCGCTGCCGCTGCCGCTGAACAACCTGTCTGAAGAGCTCCTGAAGCAAACAGAGCAATGCTAAAACATCGAGCTATTTTTTTACCATCATTTTAAAAACAACTTTATTTGCATTATGTTCAAACATCTTTACCTGACAGTAACAAGGTGAACGGTTCAAGCTGCAAATCCAACAGATGCCTTTAATTCAATAACAAAGCAGAATAATATAAAACGTTTAACTTTATAACACATTTATTAGCATTGTATAAATCTTTCATAAACCAATACTACTCATTAGGTGACATTAGAGCTTTTATGTGACGTTATGTAGATTGTAATTCATGTCACATGACCTTCGTCTTGTATTTACAGGCGAATGTGATCAGGACGATCCATTTTTTTCTATAAATCTTGCTTAGATGATGAAAAGAATATGCACCAGATCAATTTTTATTGTATGCAATGCTTATGAATGTGTTATGAACACTGGGCCTACATTAATAAACATACAGTAAATATACTATACATATATATATATATATAAAAGGCTTACGTTAAAACTTGTGCGATAACAAAAGTGATTTCTACTGAACGCTGTTGAGTTCTGGATTCTGATTGGTCGAAGGGTGTTGATTAATTTTCTACAACAGCAGCTCTGACAGTAGCAACAGTAGATTATATTAATGCGCTCGTTCTAATATGTTAGCGTTTCTATAGTAACAGCTCATTCACAGGGACTTGTACAGCAGACACTGATAATAAACAGATTAAAAAGAAAACCGCGTGTGATCATTGTTCTGCGAGGAAACGTTTATTATATAACATCGATGGAAGGAGTCTCCAGTGTCAGCGCTTTGTAACAGTCAGAGGTAAAACTGTAACTTAAAGTTTTTCGACATCGACATCTTCAGGACAGAGGAGTTTACGTTTAATAGCAAAAAGCGACAATCTGCGTTTTATTATCTTATTAACTTTAAGAGAAGGAAAAAAGAGAAGCTGGAAAGGGAACGACTGTTTCACAGACATGAAATGTAGCTGTAAACAGATAAAAAAACTCAACTTCATGGTGGTAACAGTCTCTCCGCTTCATCACACCATCCTGCCACTGATTATTTTACTAAAACAGACTCACACGACACACACACACACACACGCACACAGTGTTTAGTCATTTTGTTATTAACAGGACATTTATGAACGCTTGTCGTGATGATATTAGCATTTATAACGCTGTTATAAGGCATTATGTACACATTGTGTACCTTTGTCAAAGTGAAGCTTTGCAGGATAAAGATAAAAAATTACAGTAAAAAAATAACAGTTCTATTTTGTCTCTCTTTCATAAAAAGACAAAACTCTTACCTTACAAGTTTTGACACATTTCATAATTCCTACGTAAAAGAGTTATGTAGTGTTTATGAATGTGTAATAAAGGCTTCGTTTAAATAAAGTGTCACACCAGTTTTATTCAGTTAGAACATTATTATTGTTATTATGAAGTTGTAAGTGATAAAGTCAGTTTTTTAAAGGCTTTTTTTTTTTAACACTTTAACTCTGCATGAAAGAAACAAAAATCTCATTCTCGTCAACGACAACTTGCTCTTTGTGCATCTGAAAGACCGAAACAATCCTGTTCACATGATACAGATAAAAATAAATAAAAACCCCAGTTCGGAAAAGACTCCTGTGTCAGATCTGACAGTCTGTAAATATCATTTATTAAAATATCACCGGGTGAAATGACGTCTGATGGCACGTGAGGGAGATTCGAGCTTTTAAAGTCAAACATAAAAGGAACGTCGCTGCACTAATTCATTACAGCGATTAATGGCTTCATGTCGCAGCTTTCATAAAGTGTTAGATTACATAAAGCGGTCATGAGGTCTCGCTTTAATAGCACACTGACAACGAAACAGGAAGTCATAAATATGTATTTATTGCCTGTGGGTGTTTTGGGGTGAAGGTGAAGCAGACCTCAGGAGACGCCCGGGTTAAAAAAACAAAAAAACAGAGCGGACGTTCTGGGAAAACTTACACATATATGTTAGAATGATACAAGGGACGATGTAATACTGATTAATATTCATTTTATTGATCTTAAATCAAGGTTTTGCACATACAATTCTTCCTGTTTGTTCATTTCTGTATATCAAGGACCGTAAGGATGCCACAAGGACACCTAGAATCTCATAAAGATTAAAAAAAAAACTTTTGATATTGTAAAATGTTGTAATTTATCAAATAAACATTTTCTAATAGTTAGAGAGAGGGATTAAGCTTTAGAAAATCTTAAAATAAAGAATAAATCTAGAAATCTAGGTCTTGAAGTAGTGGATCAGCCCGGCAGTGAAGTCAGAAATCAAAGCAAATAATTAAATTACAAAAAAAAAAAAGTTATACATTTAAAAAAGAATATAGAAATGAGCAGAATTTAAAATATTCTTAGTGTAAACAATAAATTGATTATATTTTGAGTCCAGTTTGACCATCACATGACATTAAAAATACATGAAAAGTTCTCTAGCACACAAAAAAAATACAATTAAAATGAAAAATAAATGAGTAAATAAATATAAAAAAAAAAAATCAAATATTTGTCATGTTTGCATGGATTAAATATGAGGTATGATGCTACATGTATAAGTGTGCAGTACATCCTGTTTTACGGTAATAAATATATAGTAGATCCATAAATAAATGATAGTTTAATTAGTTTATTAGTTTATTAATATTTTAAATTAAGAAAGATGTGATGAGTGATCACTGCGAAGGGCTGGAGAATGTTTCTTGATCACTGAAGCAGGAAAAGGAGCCAAAAACGTGTCATAATCTTTACTCAAAGTGTTTTAATAAAAATGTTCAGATAAATATCTAACATCAGAATGTGAAGTAGATCACCTGCTATGACTTTTTCTAAGTGTGTATGTGTGTGTGTGTGTGTGTGTGTGTGTGTGTGCAGGAGGGAATCATTAAACATCAGGTGCATGAGCTGCTCTTTAATTTGACACATATGCTTCAGGCAATAAACACACACGGGGCGACGGGGAGAAAATCGTAATCGCAGGTGAATAAAATATCGTCTCGGGGACGAGGAGGAGACGGGATTGGTGTCTCAGGTACACGATGTCTCAGGTACACGATGTCTCAGGTACACAGTGTTTCACGTACACGGTGTCTCACGTACACGGTGTCTCAGGTACACGGTGTCTCACGTACACGGTGTCTCACGTACACGGTGTCTCACGTACACGGTGTCTCAGGTACACGGTGTCTCACGTACACGGTGTTTCAGGTACACGGTGTCTCAGGTACACGGTGTCTCATGTACACGGTGTCTCAGGTACACGGTGTCTCAGGTACACGGTGTCTCACGTACACGGTGTCTCACGTACACGGTGTCTCAGGTACACGGTGTCTCACGTACACGGTGTCTCAGGTACACGGTGTCTCAGGTACACGGTGTCTCATGTACACGGTGTCTCAGGTACACGGTGTCTCACGTACACGGTGTTTCAGGTACATGGTGTCTCACGTACACGGTGTCTCACGTACACGGTGTTTCAGGTACATGGTGTCTCACATACACAGTGTCTCACGTACACGGTGTCTCATGTACACGGTGTCTCAGGTACACGGTGTCTCACGTACACGGTGTCTCACGTACACGGTGTCTCACATACATGATGTCTCAGGTACACAGTGTCTCACATACATGGTGTCTCACGTACACGGTGTCTCACATACATGATGTCTCAGGTACACAGTGTCTCACGTACATGGTGTCTCAGGTACACGGTGTCTCAGGTACACGGCGTCTCAGGTACACAGTGTCTCAGGTACACGGTGTCTCACGTACACAATGTCTCACGTACACAATGTCTCAGGTACACGGTGTCTCAGGTACACGGTGTCTCAGGTACACGGCGTCTCAGGTACACGGTGACGGTTTGTTTGATCGTTATGGTGGAATTGAAGAGGTGAGATAATTAATCACCATTAGAGTTCAGCCCTGTAGTCTGAGGTCACTGAAAACACATCAGACGAGTGAACAATGCTGTTAACCCTTTCCTATGTGAAGATGGCAGTGGTGTGTGTGTGTGTGTGTGTGTGTGTGTGTGTGTGTGTGTGTGTGTGTGTGTGTGTGTGTGTGTGTGGGGTGGGGGTGGAGACCGGGGTGGCGTGCGCTGTGTGATACCTGATACAGCGATTATCTAAAGAGCGTCCAAAAATGCATGGGGTGAAAGGGTTACATATGAGACGTCTCTGTTTCTTCTTCTCTGTTCTTCAAGTCACGTCACGTCACGTCCGAGTGTCAAAACCTTCAGCATAAAAATCTCATAAAAATTTCACGTGACTGTAAATAATAATCACATGTGAAACATTATTATGTGAAAATAAATGTATTATGTGTAAAAAAATCACATATTAAAATAAATAAATCCTTGGAAAAAAATCACATGTGAAAAATAAAAACAAGTGAACTAACCCTAAAAAATGTGTGAAATATAACACGTGACATCCAAAAAGCACATGTGTAAATTTCATTATTATTATTATTATTATTATTATTAATGGTTTCCTTTTTTTTAAACTAGCAACTATTTATTATGCAAAGAAAACCTTTCTAAGTATTAAGTACTATGTATTAAATAAATCTTTATAAATAAATCTGTATAAATAAAACTATATCCTGTGAAATATATTTCCCTCTGAGGGAACCCTTAAAGGTTCTGTGTAGAACCCTGCAAAAAAGTGTTTTCCTATCAGAAAGGATCCCTTTTTGGAAGCTAAGAACACTTTGTTCCAAGTGTTTATGTGTTTGTGTGTGTGTGTGTGTGTGTGTGTGTAAGTGTGCAGTACAAACCCCAAATTATTCCTCATTATTTTCTTCTTAATATCCAAAACCTGTCATCAGTTCAACATTTAGCTTCTTGGTACTTGTTACACTCTTAGAAAAAGGGCTCATTGGATAATTAAGGGTTCTTAGCTTCATTCTAGGATTCTACATCGAACCTGTAAGTGTGTAAGGAGTAAATTCAAGAAGGTCCAAGAAGAACTATTTTTGGAAATTATCCAGTGAACCCTTGCAGAACCTTGAACAGTGGGTAAGTGTGCAAACTCCAAGTCACTGCTTATTATTTTCTTCTTAACATCTAGAACCTGTCAGGAGTTTAACCACTTGATCTTCAAGGGTTCTTTAAGGGTTTATTGTATAATGAAGGGTTTTTAGCCTCCTAAATTGGTTCTATTTGGAAGCCTAGAAGCCTAGAACCTTTAAAAGTTCCCCAGAAGGACAACCAAAGAACCCTTAACCCTTCTGTATTTAAATGCAAGAGCATTTCATATGAATGTAAAATGCGAGAACTTTTTTTGTGAGAGTGTTTCATATGTGTGAGGAAATTTAGAGCACGTAATGGTTCTTTGGTTGTCCTGTAGAACCCTGGAACAGTGTTTCCCCATCAGAGAGGCTAAGAACCCTTAAAGAACCCTTAAAGAACCTTTTTTTTAAAGAGTGTACCAAAGTACAAAGAGCTAAATTAAAATTATTAAAATCCTCACAGGATCTAGATATGAAGAAGAAGAAAATAATAAGCAATAATTCTGAGTTTGTTTCACACACTTACCCAGTTAACACACACACACTCAGTTTAAAGCAGTTCTTTAAAGGTTCTTTAAATAATTAAGCGTTCTTAGACTTTCTGATAAGGAAACACTCTGGTCTAGGGTTCTACAGAGACACTTTAAGGGTCAACCAGAGAAGCATTAGGGGTTCTACAGCTTCTAAACGTGTATAATCGATAAGAAACTGTTTAAGTGTTTAATCTGAATGTGAGATATGAGAAGTTTTTTTGTGTAAATGAGGTAGGAAATTGTGAATGCAGAAGCATTCTGTGTGAATGTGAATAGGAAAAGTTGTAAAGTGTGAGCATGTGTGTGTGTGCGTGTGTGTGTGTGTGAGAGAGAGAGAGAGAGAGAGAGAGAGAGAGAGCACTGAGTTTAGTGTGTATTATGTAGAGTGTTAATAACACCCGCATTCCTATAGCTAAACCCTAACTGTGATTTATTCAGGTTTTTATTTTCTCAGGCCCTACTGAAACGTCGTTACTTTACCAGGTAGAGTTTGAGGGGGAAAAAAGAAAGAAAGGAGAAAGAAATAACGGCAGAAAGATGGCAGACTGTTTTCACATGCAGGCACAGAAACTGCTGTTTTAACTGTAATGCAGTCGTAAAAAATTCAGGGATTTTGGAGCACCATGTGGAACACGAGATGAAAAAGAATGCTTATCACACAGATGCATTATGTCAACACCTCCACGGTCGTCTCGTCTGGTCTCGGCGTCTCCCCCGTGAGCTCCAGAGGTCTTTAGGAGGAACTCTGGGCCACCAGTGATCAGAAGATGACAGGAAGTGCTCCGGCGAGACTCTCATGCAGTATTAGAGCCTGACAGCGGTGTATAAATAATACGGCACATAATGCAGCATGCGAACGCCGGCGCGGCCCACCGGGGCTTTCAACAGGTGCACATTTCCACTTTGTTCGACAAAGAGGCCCGTCTTTAGCGCCGACTCGCATCTGAAAGCTTCTCCTGATCATTCTTTTATGGGAGCCTCTCGCTCAGAGAGCACTATATTCACAGAACGTCATGATAATAGAGCGGTTGGGGAAACGCTGGAGGAGAGGTTAGATGTCGGAGTGAATACATTTACAGCGACGCCCAGGGGAGAGCGGGGCCGAGCGACACACTCTGCACACACTCTAGTGGCAGAAAAACCCATCGTGTGTGTGTGTGTGTGTGTGTGTGTCTGTGTGTGTGTGTGTGTAGCAATGGTCATGACCTCGATTCTTCCCTCTCCATCATGGATGTAGTAACTTGTGCTATTGATGCAGGTAGTGTAAAGAACAAATCGCTGAATGGAGGCAAAACACTAAAAAGCCTTTCATCAGCTGGGTTACTTTTACCGACTTACGGCTGAATAGAGCACCGACGGTGGTCTGAAAAGAAATAATACAGTGGGGGAAAATGTGACCTTCGACATGTTTCATGAGAACAATTTTGATTTTTTTTTTTTTTTTTTTTTATAAAGCTTGAAGAGAAGAGAACATGTTTTCAGGACACGTGGTGCTCTTTTTCAACATATAAACCAAATAAATCGGTATTTTATTGTGCCTCTTTCTTCTTTCTTCTATAAATTCTTTCTTTCATGGCACCTAATAGTTCTTAAAGCATTAAATTGTTAATATGATAAGACGCTACAGTATTTTAGCATTTCCTTAAGATCCTGTAGCAGCTGTCGCTCAGGAAGAACCCTACGATTCCTGGACTGTAATCTAAAAATAAACATATCATCATGTACAACAGTAATTTGCCAACAATTACAATTTTATTTATTAAAATATTGTTTATCCGTTATTAGTTACATTTAATGGCAATAAAACAATGTGATATAGTCGCTATAGTCACGTTACAGAGAAAGCGCAAAGAAGCGTAAACTCCTCTGTCCTGAAGATGTGGGAAAACTTACAGCTTTACCTCTGACTGTTACAGAGTGTTACAAAGCGCTGACACTGGAGACTCCTTCCATAAATAAGCATTAAATAAATGTCTCCCTATAGAAGACTTCACTATATCAAGACTTTTTAAAACAGAACCAAATCCAGAATTCAGCAGCACTGTGGTCTTTCTGTCTTCTGTAGCTTTTACAATTTAAAGTTGTTTGCAAGCACAAAATTCCCGCTTCTTGTTCTTTGCATGAATCTTTACAAAAAAAAAAAAAAGGAAAAATCACAGGACTGTATAAATTAAAATCGTTTTAAAAAATGTCATAAATAATAAAATACATGTGCTATTTTCCCCAACCCTGTTTGTGCCTTATAAATAAATGATTTGTTTTTCAACGTCGTCGTACAAAAGCCCGAGACTCGTCTCGCACATTTTTAATTATTTCTTAATAAATGTCAAAAAACCGATGGAAGAATGAAAGACGAGAGATGAGAGAGTGAGCGAAAGAGAGAAAGAGAGGGAGAAAGAGGGAGAGAAAGAAAGATTGAGCTGTCTCTTGTTTAGGTCTGGCAGAAACGCTGAATCTAACCAACGACCTGTAAAGGATTAATGGTGGAAATTACACACTGCTGATAAACTGCTACAATTTCACATCCGAGCTCTTCTTTTTTCTGCTTTTCTAAAGAAGAACATCACTTTCTTTCATGTAAACAGCCCAGATCCCAGGACACACCCCTCTCCCCATCATCCCCTCATCCCCTCATCCCCTCATCCTCTCATCCCCATCATCCCCTCATCCCCTCATCCCTTATCCCTCATCCCCATCATCCCCTCATCCTCTCATCCTCTCATCCCTCATCCCCTCATCCCCTCATCCTCTCATCCTCTCTCCCCCTCATCCCCTCATCCCCTCATCCCTTATCCCTCATCCCCATCATCCCCTCATCCTCTCATCCCCTCATCCTCTCATCCCCTCATCCTCTCATCCTCTCATCCCCATCATCCCCTCATCCCCTCATCCCTTATCCCTCATCCCCATCATCCCCTCATCCTCTCATCCCCATCATCCCCTCATCCTCTCATCCTCTCATCTCTTATCCCTCATCCCCTCATCCTCTCATCCCCTCATCCTCTCATCCCCATCATCCCCTCATCCCCTCATCCCTTATCCCTCATCCCCATCATCCCCTCATCCTCTCATCCCCATCATCCCCTCATCCTCTCATCTCTTATCCCTCATCCCCTCATCCCCTCATCCTCTCATCCCCTCATCCTCTCATCCCTTATCCCTCATCCCCTCATCCCCTCATCCTCTCATCCCTTATCCCTCATCCTCTCTCCCCATCATCCCCTCATCCCCTCATCCTCTCATCCCTTATCCATCCCCTCATCCTCTCTCCCCTCATCCTCTCATCTCTTATCCCTCATCCCCTCTCCCCATCATCCTCTCATCCCCATCATCCCCTCATCCTCTCATCTCTTATCCCTCATCCTCTCTCCCCATCATCCCCTCATCCTCTCATCCCCTCATCCCTTATCCCTCATCCCCTCATCCTCTCTCCCCATCATCCCCTCATCCCCTCATCCCCTCATCCTCTCATCCCTTATCCCTCATCCCCTCATCCCTTATCCCTCATCCCCTCATCCTCTCTCCCCATCATCCCCTCATCCTCTCATCCTCTCATCCTCTCATCCCCTCATCCCTTATCCCTCATCCCCTCATCCTCTCTCCCCATCATCCCCTCATCCCCTCATCCCTTATCCCCTCGTACCTTATCTCTTCATCCTCTCATCCCCTCATCCCTCATCCCCTCATATGTTATCTCCTCATCCTCTCATCCCTCATCCTCTCATCCTCTCATCCCCATCATCCCCTCATCCTCTCATTCCCATCATCCCCTCATCCCTTGTCCCCTCGTACCTTATCCCCTGGCCCCCTCATACCTTATCTCCTCATCTTCTCATCCCCTCATCCTCTCGTACCTTATCTCCTCATACACTCATCCCCTCATCCTCTCATCCCCTCATCCCTCATACGTTATCTCCTCATCCTCTCATCCCATCATCCCCTCATCCTCTCGTAACTTATCTCCTCATCCTCTCATCCCCTCATCCCCTCATCCTCTCGTACCTTATCTCCTCATCCTCTCATCCCTCACCCTCTCATCCCCATCATCCCCTCATCCTCTCATTCCCATCATCCCCTCATCCCCTTCATACCTTATCTCCTCATCCTCTCATCTTCTCATCCCCATCATCCTCTCATCCCCTTCATACCTTATCTCCTCATCCTCTCATCCTCTCTCCCCCTCGTACCTTATCTCCTCATTCTCTCATTCTCTTCGTATCTTCGTCTTCTCATCCCCTCTCCCCCTCTCCCCCTCATACCTTATCTCCTCATCCTCTCGTTCCTTATCTCCTTATCATCTCATCCCCTCGTCCCTTATCTCCTCATCCTCTCATCCTCTCATCCCCTCACCCCCTTGCCCCCTCGGCTGTAATTAGAATTTGCCTCTGAGTTTCGGTGTGAAATGAAATGAACGAAAGCAGAGAGGAGGTTTATTTTCCCAGAAACCCTGTAACATCTGCTATACAAACACTCCACCTATCTAACCACAGTGCTGTCAGAGAGGCTGGGAGATGGAGCGCACACACACACACACACACACACACACTCTGCAGTCATGACACCAGACCTACTATTACCAGCCCCTTCTATACAACAAGCACTAATAGCCGAATATAAGAATACATGCTAAAACCTAGCAGAGAAATCTGCATACAACAGGATTTTCACAAATTGCCTTGTGCAACCAGATCTCATGCAAATAAAAAAAAATTGTAGTTGTATGTTGTTAAAAGGTATAAATCGGGGTTGCCAACAATCCGGACGTTACCCAGCTACGTGTTTCAGTGAATCAAACCGAGTCTTTGAACACATGCTGTAGCAGAGATAATAAACATACAAAAAAGTCAAACTGTTATAAATATTCAGTTACAAACATCAACTCCTCCCATAATAACTTAAATCGTATGAAAAGATATAAAGTTTGTGTGAATTTTGCAAGCGTGAGACGTTCAAATCAATCTTCTACAGCTTTTTAAAAGCATCATGAGTGTGTGTTAGAAAAAAAGATAAAGATAAAATGATCTGACCCATAACACTAATAATAATAATAATAATAATAATAATAATAATAATAACAATAATTCACGTTTGTTCTCTTCTTTTCATTTTCTATAAAAACAAATTCTTATAAAACCTGTAACACCTAATGTCACCTCATAAGGCTTTTTATACATTCTCTATGATTGCTTTATAAAGAGTTTATGCAATGTGTCATAAATAAAGTCTCGCCAACATTCCAATTAAATCTATACACATTTACAGCAGTCCTAGATGAACTGAATATTCAATATCTTCTCAGCTGTATGCAATATATAACGCACATTATATCACTATATATTAAATATATATAACGTGCATTATATATTAAATACATAACGCACATTAGCTAATGCATATACACTGATAATTCACTTACTTAAAGATGGACGTTGTTTGAATATTGATGACGTGGTGAATAGTTAATGGGTCAGTTTGAAAAATTAATGATAAATGTATACATGTGCACATTGTATTGTATATTATTGTATTAATAATTATTAATTAATAATCTTTAAGACACTTGAGGCGTACAGCAATTAAATGAATTTAATTCTGATTAACGGTGCGTCACGACTAAATATGGGTTTTGTAACGTTTATGGAATTTATATATGGACGTAAATATATGAAGCTTGGTATGTAGATATAATATCCTTGATACTGTACTGCAGCTATAAATCTACACACACACACACACACACACTTTCATATACGCAGTGTTTAGTGTGTTTGGTGTGTTCTCGCCCGTGTGTAGCTCTTTAGGCAGGTGAGAACGCACTCAGGTGCGAGTCCGAGAGTGTCTGAGCGAGGTGGCCTGGATCTGCTTCCCTCAGAACTCTAGTGAGAAAGTGATTCTGAATCGACTCACTGCAGGAACTGAATCAAACACTGTGTCTTTTGAGTTGAAGTGTTTTTTGTAGATTTTTTTTTGCTATCTATAGCACTGTGTTCTCTAGAAAATAAATGTTACACAGACTAGTTTTAAACTTATTTACTTTTAACTCCATGTTCTCCATGCCATTGTGATGGTGTGATTTCTACACACACTTAACTGATAAAAGTTTACGTTTTTTTCCATCTCTGTCTTCCTGACCAATGAATAAAAGATATTTACAAGCGCCTACACACACACACACACACACACACACACACACACACACACACACACACCTCAGCCAACATTTTTTTTGTTTGTTTTTGCTTTTTGGTTTGTTTAATGATGTCCGGTGTGAAATGAAACTAAACCAAACAGCGAACGAATCAAAAGAATCAATTTCACTCTGATTCAGACTCGACAAATAGACTCAAGGGTTCGTTTGACAGTTAAGGGTTCTTAGCTTCCAAAACATAGGGAAACAGAACCTTTAAGACATACGTAGAACCTTTACATAGAACCTTTAAGGGACATTTTTAAAATGGATGACCAAAGTACCGAAGAATGGTTAGGTTAAGAGTTCAACATCAACACAACACAAGAGTGTACATGATGCAGTTTATGATGTTGCTCTGTAATGAGAGTATACTGAGGTTCAGGTTCAGGTTCAGATTCAGGTGTGTGTGTGTGTGTGTGTGTGTGTGTGTGGGGCATTGTCTGCACATTCCTGGTGCTCTTTGAAGGACTGATGCAGAGCGGTCTGTGATAATTAGAGTGCAATGACCTTCTCATTAGAGGCAGGACACCTCCTGATTATTTTCTCCTCTTTTCTCGTTAACGCAGCTCCAGTCTCAGCGACAATATCGCAAAAAAAATATCAAAGCAATTCTCTATGATATTTATTAGAGCCAAAATTACAAAAACACACACACACACGCAAAAAAAACTTTGAATTACCAGTCCCGCTAATGTATGCAGAGCCAAATGAATGGCTCGACTACTACTTTTTTCTTCTTCTTCTTCTTCTTTTCCACCCCCTCTCTCTTGTAGCTTAAATTTTTCATTACAAATTTCCGGCGCTTCAAAGTCACATCTCGCAGCCGGTCCCCTTTCTTCTCCCTTGGCGTGACAAAGAACTGTCAAAAACTGTCCCCGTGTTTGCTGTTTTTCTCCTCGGCTTTTATCCCTCTCTTGCATCTAAATGTCAAATAACACCGTTTAAATACAACACAGCATCCCTTCATCTGAGAGAGGGAGGGAGGGAGGGAGGGAGGGAGCGAGGGTGAGAAAAGAAGGCGAAAATACAGCAGAAGGCGTCTAAAAGGGGCCTAATTAATCCTTGTGCATTGATTTTGTTTTAGTGTGATGTGTTCGATGAAAAAAAAGAGAGAAAGAGAGAAAGAGATGACTTGGGAAGGAGCTCTCATTAAAATCATTAGCAGCTTGATGTCAGCAGGAAAAAGAAAAAAAAAAACATCTCACTCAGTGCTGCTTAAAAGCACATTTGCAGGTACGTCTTTAATGTCACAAGAATGGACACGGCACTTTCTAAAGAGACCAAACAGACCGACTCGTCTTTCTCTCGTCTTTCTCTCTCTCCTTCCGCTACATTAACCCTTACGCTCTGTCTGGGGTTTGGTAAAGCGGCCTTGACTTTAAATAAATGAAACCTATAAGCAAAATTATTATTATTATTATTATTATTATTATTATTATTAATAATAATATATTTTACTAAATACTAAATGTGCAATGATGCTATTGTTTCTTACTATTTATTACTGATTTACTAAATAATAATATTAAAAATAATAATTATTATTATTATAACTATATTATTATTATTCTTGTCAACTTCTTTAATGAATAAAAAAAAATCATATACAGACTATTTTTCAAAAGTCTTTGCATGTAAAGTAATTCTGTAAAGCAAACACGCCTACACAAATAATAAAATAAAATGTTTCTACATATAAAATTGGATTATAAAGATCAGTAAACGGGAATAAAAGGAATGAAATCAATGTTGATTGTGACTTTTTGTCCTTAAAGCTGTATCGGTTCTCTCAGGTTCTCTGTCGTACAGTTCTAAGCATCTTGAAGAACCGGACGTTAACGATGGTTCTGCACATTTTGGTCCATATGTAAAATATGAAATGATGATTTTTAGTGTCTGAGACGTGACCTCCCTGTCTATACATATAATAACTGTAAAAGCGTAAAATTATTTCAAATGTCAGATGAAGGTTTATTAGCTATTTAAAATTGATATTACATGAATATTATTATAATCAGTGGCTAAAAATGCAGAGTTTCATCAGAAGATGTTTGAAACGCAGAAATTATTAGAAAAAAACCCAAAAATAAAAGTTTTATTTCACCGAACTGTGTCTGAAAATGAGTTTCGATTTTGTAAAGCTCTCTGGTCGCTCTGCATCAGAGCTCTATAAAGTTAGCAAGGAAAAAACAGAAATACAAAACAGAAAGAACGAGAATGTTTGATACAGATGATCTTTACACATTTAAAGAGTCTATAATTGATGATTTAATAAGATTTTGATCAGAATTTTTAATTTTTATCGTCCTCATGAGATGAGATGGAAACATGTGAACATGCCGGGAATTTCAGTCATGAAGCGGAGCAGCTGAACGCAATCGCAAGTCTGTTAATAACAATTTCAAATCAGCACTAATCAGCAGACAAGCTGGGGTCAATCAATCAGGTAAAAAAGAAAAAAACACTCACAGGGCAAAGAAACTGAAAACTGGAAGTAAAGCGGAGAACACTGATTCCCAGAATCACTCAGAGTTTCATGGAATAACGGCAAAACCTCACAAAGGATTGAAATGAGAGACGAGAGTGTGTTCAGTGATCATGTGGGAAAGATCGCTCTAATGTCCAGAATGGAGTGGAATGTGGAGTTCTTGGATCAGCAGTTGATCCTGATGTGGATGTCGGAATTTTGGGAGTTTTCTGACAGCTCGAACTCAGGAAGTGATACAACTGATGACAAGGATGAAGAGATGTGTGACAACAGGACAAAAAACATTTCTAATCAGTACAATATCGTCCGCTTTCAGTGACCATGTAAAGGTGCTTGGTAGAGGATGACTGTTTTTCGTTTAAAACTTAAACGAATCTGAATTCATAAAGCAATCCGGTCTCCTAAATGAAATTCATAAAGAATTAGCAACAGACAAAAGACGTGGATTAAAATTGACATGTACGCAGATAATGCCAGAAGTTTACTTGTTACAAAATTTCTCGTTACAAATTTGTAAGACATTCGCAAGATGATCATTAGACCTGCGCAACCTCTTGACCTCGAACCAGCAACCTGAGACGCAATAATATCTTCCTCCTTCCCACCCCGAGGACCAGACTTCACACGATGGCGGATCAAGCTTTCCGTTCTGCAGCACCTCAGATATATTTCTATAAGCGAAATTTGAAAACATTTCTGTTTAAAATGTTTAACTTTTTGCTTTTGCCGGTCATTTCATTTATTAATTTGCACTGTTGTCTTTTTTAAATTTACACTTGACTCAGAAGCAGGAAGTCGGAGCTCGGAATGACTTATGAATCATTTTCGACCTCTGTGTGTTCGAGCTACAAAGTAGGAAAAAACATGGACGCCTCCGTGTTCGTCTTTTGTTAGCAACGAGCTAGCCAGCTAACTGTGATGAGTGACTTTTATATTTTCCTCAGAACAGTGAAGTGTAGGGTCGGTGTTATAGATTTAATGAGTGAACATGTCTGTATATTAATTGATTTAAATCTAATGCGTGTATATACAGTGTAACTCATTTAAAGGTAAGAAGAGCTGCTGTGTTTACTGCTGATGCTGAGAGCGGCCATTTTGATTCAATGTCACTTCCTGAACTCGGAGTGAGGGGGTGTTTTCTTTGTTTTTATCTCATCAGAGGTTACGAGCTATAACCTTTAAATGCAGCATTACTACACCTGTTTGAATATCTTAGCATAATTTTTGTATTTTAGTATAATTTTTGTTTTTATACGTATTATATTCGTATTTTTCTTGTGTTGCCTCAAATGAAAACTGCTGTATAAATAAAACTTACTATTATTATTATTATAATGATCACTACTGCATTTCTGTGACAAACAACACAAAGATTAATTGTTGCTTTAAACCTTCGCAAAACTCAAAACAATCGTACCCTGAAAGGTTTATTGAATAATTGAATATTTCAGCAGCAGAATTGTGAAACTGACTCGTTCTTGTATTAACATCATTTCAGTTTGTTCACCGTTTGCTTTTTTCCTTTCCAGCGTGACTTCATTGAAACGAAGATGAAAAAGAGCGACTAGCATTCGTCTCCATCCATCGCCGACCCTCCCTCGTGTCAGCAGCAAACAAAGCCATGGCCTCCTAAATAATTACATCGTTAAAGCCGTGCAGGACTAATTAAAGCCTGACTTCCCTTACCTGTTTTCACAGCCAATTAAGAAAATTAACCCTGCGTTTAGGCCTTGGCATCCTGCCTACGCTGCTAATAGGTGGGAGAAAAAAAATCCACACAGGCTACTCGGATAAACACAGGACAGGACCGAATCCGCGTGACACAAGCTCTGATTATCTCACTTTAAGATGCTGATTGGTGTTGACATGAGGTTAAAATGGAGGGAATCGTTGATTTAGGTTAATCACGGCCTGATTGTGGGAGAAATCAAACATTTTGTGGTTTTAAAACACGTTCGGAGTCGCTCTTTAGCTCGTCATGATGAGAAACGTTCTGTAGGATCTGTAAAAGATGATGAAGATAAAACTTTTTGGTGAAATTCTGATCAGTTATATTCAGATTGTATGATTATAATCCTACAGTGTAGTGTAGCTCCTGTGCCTGATTTTTAGGCGCATTTCTTATCAGCGTTCACATTCTGAGATTTGAGATTTTGGTCCGAAATTCATTCTTTGTGCAAAATCACCACGTCATATTAAGAGTCCTCAGAAAAGCTCAAGACTATAAAAAGATTAACTTTTTTACACAGTAACTGTCTGGCAGTTTTAAAACTAATACTTTAAAAATAAGTAGGAATAAAACAATTATAGATTATTACTTAATAATTATTTAATAATGATTCAATACTTATTAACCAATTATGAAAGTATTATTAAATGATCATTATTCAGTAAATTATTTATTGATTTTATTTAATTCAGTTAAATAAATTTCATATTTGAGGCATTTTTATAGCAACACTGGTTTGAAGTAATGGAAAAAAGGTACTGTAATTTCATATAAAGAGCAAAACTGTAATTTTACAAGATGACATTAATAACATTATAATACTGTAAGTACCATCATTGTTATTATTATTATTGTTGCTGTTGCTATTATTGTTGTTGTTGTTATTGTTGTTGTTGTCTCTATATTGGTCAAAAATCCTAACTGGAATCTGATGAAGACGTGTCATCTCATCAGTTCACATAAGAACAAACACAAGATTTCAAAATGACAGAAAATAAAACAAGGAAGCAAGCTACTGTATTTAAAATATCACGCTACCTAGCAAACATTAGCTACCTAGCTAGGCTAGCATCACAGAGCTTAGCATCACAGAGCTTTATGTCGAGTTTAAACCTCCAGCACTTGCACTGCTTCACTAAAATAATTGAAGCTACATCTTTTTAAAAACCACAAATGTAGAATGGCAGAATGATGGAAAGAAACTGATGGGGAAAAAAAGGAAGACAAAGTTCCTTTGCTGCTTTGGGTAAATGATTTAGCGTCTGTTTTCACAGTAAAGTTAACAATAACGTATGTTTTATTGTGTTATAATAAATATAATAATAATAAAGTCATGTCAGTGTTGCTGTAGTGATGATTTAATAGATTATAGTTTGCAGTACTGTTAATATTTTCCCAGAATTCCACACAGCCTGCTGTACTGAACTGTAAAAGATATTTAAATCTAAGTTTAAACACAGAATTTTACCACAGAGATGACACAAAATGAGGAAATCTTTTGCGATTTGCATTATCGTGATGAAGGAATGCACTTGAGGAATACACGCGAGTCATTAACTCGGCGTCTTTCACCCCGCACTCTGCCTAAAACACGCCGCACCTGTGAAACTCCCTCCTATATGCGCTGTATGAATTAATCACACACCGCCTTATGCACTCTGATGCAATTTCTTATGCGCATTAACGAGGGCTGACAGCTGGAACGCTCGAATATAAATAAAATCACAGTCAAGAAGAAGAAAAGGAAAACGCGGTTGTGCGACGACTATTCGCGCGGCTCCACCTGCAAACCGCCCGAGCTGCTGTTTTCTCTGCGACGGATGCGTGTTTGGGTGTGAAAAGAGGAAAATGATCCGCAAATTGGAGCAACACTCGCATTCTGTCGCTCCTAAACGCATTGTGGTGTATGAACACTAATTTTACATTGTGTGAACGTACGACGGGGCGACAAAACGCCCTTTCAGCGCACGTCATTTCAATTTCAATGACTTATCACACGCTTTGTTGCTTGTTTTCCCAAAATGGAGGGATTTCCTACTTCATTCTGTGTTTCTTTAAAAAAAAAAAGAGAGAGAGATTATTTTTTAAATTCTTAATTTGCACACAGATACGGTGCGACTACAGCCGTGTTGAAAAGCTTAAATGCGATCTCATTAAGATCGTTAAGTGACCTTCAGCGGTGTTAATTAGATTTAAGGTGAGGGACGCAGTGACGATGTGGTTGATTCTATTATTCATCATCGGTCTGTAATGACATTTCTCAGCTGTCAGAAGCGACACAGGGGGTCTCCTGTGAGGATCAGGGGGGAATAAACCATCATCCACATCCATGCAGGAGGGAGGGAGCCGGCAAGAACACTGTGTTTATCATAAACACACACACACACACACACACTGAGAAATATGGATACAATACGCTGAGTCTTCAGGTAACTCATGACCTCACTGGCTCCAGTACAAACCCATATTTCTCCCAGCCCAATAAATAACAGAATCCAGAGGATTTAATTAAGATATCAGATGGCAGCAGGTCACTCACGGTACAAGATCGGAGGCCTGCAAAATACACACTCGAGCGCTACAAAGCGTGCGTTTAACCTGAGCGGAATTCATGATTGAGGAAATGGAGGCTCGCTGTGAAGTATTTTAAATAGTTTAGCAGACTCGTGAAAAGCATCTGATCATCTGAGGGGGGCACACACTTTTGGAAATTCTCCCCAATCCCAGTTTCACCAGGATGAAGGAATGTACGCTGTAAATGTAGCGCACAGCACTGCACACTCACGTTAATGTTCGTGTTAATGTTGACGTTAATGTTCACGTTAATGTTCATGTTAATGGTCATGTTGATATTCACGTTAATGTTCACTTTAATGTTCACGTTAATGTTTACATTGATGTTCACGTTAATGTTCACTTTGATGTTCATGTTGATGTTCACTTTGATGTTCATGTTGATGTTTACATTGATGTTCACGTTAATGTTTACATTGATGTTCACGTTAATGTTCACTTTGATGTTCATGTTGATGTTTACATTGATGTTCACGTTAATGTTCACTTTGATGTTCACGTTAATGTTCACTTTAATGTTCATGTTGATGTTTACATTGATGTTCACGTTAATGCTCATGTTGATATTCATATTAATGTTCACTTTAATGTTCATGTTGATGGTTGTGTTGATTTTCACGTTAATGTTCACGTTAATGCTCATGTTAATTGTCATGTTAATGTTCACATTAATGGTTGCGTTAATGTTCACGTTAATGTTGATGTTAATGTTCACATTATTTCTCACGTTAATGTTCATGTTAATGCTCACGTAATTGTCATGTTAATGTTCACATTAATGGTCGTGTTAATGTTCACGTTAATGTTCATGTTAATGTTCACATTAATTCTCAGGTTAATGTTTGTGTTAATGTTTGTGTTACTTATGCTGGTCTTTGTTTATCTTCATATGTTGAGCTTCATATCTGATCGCTCACTCGCACCTGTATGAAACTAAAACGTTCCACTCACGTGACTTTTTTATGCAAGTTCAGAATCACACCTCTAGTCTCAACCGGACGCCCTGCGAACCTTTCTGACAATCTTTCTAAGAAAAAAAATGAGTAGTCATCATCCTATTCATATCTGTATTAATATCTGTTCAGAGCTCATTATCTGTTCATTCTGAATAACGGATTCATATCCAGATAAAGAATGAGCTGAAGAGGTTTAAGAAGCTCCAAGAAGCTTCATGACGTTCAACGTCAGATCTCAGGAACCCATGTCTGATCTAGGAACATCTAAAACTACACCACCTCTCCATCCTGTTTAAAGATGCAGTTTACTAATTAAAGATTGCATTGACATTTTTGCAAATCAACTAACCATAAATATTAGCAAATATATTAATTAAACTACTTCTGATTAAATCTAATTCAATTAAAAAAATTACACCTACATATTCATTTATCATATAAAACAAATATAATTATTCATACAGTAATTATTCATGAATTAATAATTCATTACTAATTAATCTTTAAGTAGTAAACAATGTATTACTTGCTTATAAATAGTTTATTACCAAACCTTAAATTATTAAAATTATTATTAAATTCTGAAAATCAAAAATAAGGATGAAATGCTAGGAAACGTATACAGATATGATCATCGTGTATGCAATATCATGATTTTTATTACCAGCTTACAAAGAAATGAATTATAAACATAAATAAATAAATAAATAAATATATAATAATAAGTGACAGTAAGAATGAAGTATTGCACTGTGAGACGTTTAACAGTTGTATAACCGTAGTGTATCGATAACATGCCACTACGCTGCCGCAGACGCAGCAATAACACGTCATGATAGTAATTCTTACCTTTTATAAGGATTCATAACACCTATTTTGTCATGCATTATAACAGTTGTCATGAAGTGTCATAACATCCATGACAAAACATGCTAACTAGAGCACACTTAGCAAAAATTTGTGTTTGATGTCACACAGTGTCGTGTCATGTGGTGGCATGTTTATTTTTTCTTGACGTGGTCTTTTGAGGCAGGATTCAAGTTGAGTGTTAAAGATTATTTCATATTTTCATGGAATGTCAGAAACCTACCGGAATTATGGAAAATAGCCACAAATCCGACGACAAAAACTCAGGTTTCGAGTGAAAAAAGAAAGTTTTTATGTCTCTGTCACTAGGTGGTGGACGCGTTGTGTTTTCGAGTTGTCTGTCTGAGATTCTCGTTAGCGCGATATCTCAAGAACGAGTGTTTGTAAGTGTTTGCAGGATTTATAAGGAATTTTCACTCTACCCAGCAGACGAAATGATTCGATTTTGGAATTGATCCAAACATGGTTAAGGTCACAGCAAGGTCAAACGTCTGAAACAGTTTTACTTCAATAGCTTCCTTCCTTTTTTAAGGATATTTTAAGGGAATTTCAGGTATACAAAATAGCAACATCTCTACTGTAATATACAGCATATATATATATATATACCTGAATATTTCACCAAAATGATGTGAAATTAAGGTTATTTTCTATTTTCTGGAAATCATGCTGTGTAAGGAGCCAGTCGCAGTGTAAAAACGTTCAGTGTAAAGATGTAAAGACATCTAAAACCTCTCTAGCTAGGTGTGCCTTCCTCACGATTCATGAGTCTTTCATCATCATCATCATCATCATCATCATCATCGAAACAGAGAAGAGCACTTACACACTCTGTACAGACGACAGCAAACAACATGTTCGGATTCCGAGCCCTCGAAATATTCCAAAGTTTGTTCGGATCACTTCGTAGCAGGTCAGAGTTTATATTTTATTTAATGTATATTATATTTTAAATGCTTGTCTCTTTATTCATGTTTATTATAATGCGCACCTGTCGACTGTCTGTGCAATCTACCCCAAACTCAGAACTCAGAAGCATCCCAGAGGCATCCATTATAGACAACAACAGAAAAGTTAACTATTACTCAGGATTTTAACTCAAACTCTGTCTATTGATTGACCCACAAAATGGCGGACGCTCGTAGTGACCCTGATGTAAACAAAGAGAATGAAAACTCTCTAATGTTAAAATGTGATCATGTGTATCTACATGTGTTCTCTGCGTACTTCCCAACCTCCGAGCTGAACTCAACGAGCCGGGAAGAAGGGCAGATATTCCGGGTCAGAAGCCATCAGTCTCTTTCTCAATCCTCTCCTCCACATATGCGTCCAACCAAGTGAAACCCCAGCTTCGCCGTTAAAAATTCATCACGGCCTTGTCAATAATTAACTGCTCATTATTTGGACTCTGATTCCAAAATGAATGTAGTGCTAATGCACCTGACGAAGCTCGGGACTCTCAGAAAGAAAAAAAAACTTTTTCTTCTTTTTCTTCCCCAAAGAACAGAGAGCTTTATCTAACATCAAATAATTCACAGCCGTTATCTTTTTGGATTTTGTAAAGACTTTCTTTTTCACAGCTATATGAAGAAAACGGAGCTTGTTATCTCTGAGCTCTTAACGGAGAACCTTTAAACGAGAGCAACATGAAAAAACGGTTCTTAAAGAAGAAACGAATCCTTTGAGAGCTGAAATCTAATGATGAGAGGAATTAGTTCAGATTGTCATCGAGAATTATTGTGAAGAGGATGTTGTCCTGAAGCGACCGGGATTCTGGCGCAAAGCGTAACCAGCCAGATCAAAGAGAAAAAGTCGCACTTACTTTCTTTTTTTCTTACTTTCTTTCCTGACAAACTTCCAGGCGTTTGTTAATCACCATGCTTTGAGAATATCTTTTGTTTTTTTTTATTAGTGGTGTTCGTTTATTTGTTGTTCGTGACGTTCAGCCGGAAATCCCTCCACGATCCATCGGAGAATGGTGCACGTCCTGGAAGTGTGTATGGCTTAAGGCTTTGAGTGTGGAGTAAACAGTAAACACACACACACACACACTCCATTGTTATTAGTTTATTTGTATAATTAGCAAGCTCACATCAAAGCCTCGCTACACAGCTTGAAACGGAAATTCGAATGCTGCGTATTTGGGACGAATGAGATTTCGGTTTTCTCCATCGGAATTTGATTGGATTGTGAAAAGTGTGTGTTCTACAACAAACATGGAGACAGGTCGAGCCTCTTTCTGCACCTTGTCGTGTAATCACGCAAATTTATACTAAAAAACACAAACGTGCACCTGGATGTCTGGACGTCTGGCATATTTTTGGTATAGATCAGTTCTTGTTTTCTCGTACTGTAAATAAAAATGATTTATTTAGACGCCTGAAAACAGTTTTTAACGAGACATGACTGGATGTGGAGGACAGGGAGCTGAAACTTGACATGAAATGATTGGTCACTTATTTATAAAATTATTATAAAAAAACAAAAAACAAAACAAACAAAAAAACAGAAGCTGTTTATTCTGTATGTAATGCATTTTGATAAACAATGATAACAATGTATATGATGCCTTATGAATGCATTATAACCCGATATGAACGTGTTTGTAGTTCATTGTAAATTCTTAAATGCAATTTTCTACCTTTTCACTTACTGGAAATTTACGGTAGCACTTTCTATGAATCTGTAGTAAACTATGAACATGGTCATAGTCACGTTATAATGCATTTATAAGACATGATGCACATTGTTAGAATGATTTATAAAAATGCACAACACTCTATAGCTATATTTATTCTGCATTATGAATCACTAATGTGATGCGTTATAATATAACGTGTTATGAACACTGCTTATACACCAAGCCACACTTTGCAGAGTGCATTATAAGAAGATATAATGGTGATATAATGTGATATAAGCACTACTTACAGTATAATGCACTCTTTTAATAATTTATACTGTTATAAATATTTTATAAGTCATTATATATATTATATGGCCTTCGTAGAAAGTGTTACTAAATTTACTTCAGAAAAGAGAAACGGAGTTCAGTTCAGGAAATCATGTAGTTTTCATTTTAGGGAAAAATAATAGAAGCTGTTTAAGGGTGGGAAAAGTTTACTCAGTGATTAGTGCAGATTAACGGAGGTAAAAAAATAAAAAGTTTTGATTTGAGGCTGTCTTTAAAAAGTCTTTTCAGAGACACGCGTATTGCGAGACATTAGCCTGGCTAAGACATTTCTTAAAAAACAAAGTTTACTCTCCAGACTTGAACATGTTTACTCTTCTTGCTTTTTCCCTGCGTTTGATTATTCAATAACTGTGTGTGTGTGTGTGTGTGTGCATGTGTGTGTGTGTTCGCTCTGTCCTCTGTGTGTTCAGCATTGTTGCGTAGCCACAAGGCCTCGGGCGCTCTCGGAATGCTGCTTAATTAAGCGTGCGTTGACACACAACATTAATCAATACTGGCTGTCCAATATGGCACCTCCTCTCTCTCTCTCTCTCTCTCTCTCTCTCTCTCTCTCTGCCTCTTTCTCTCTCAAAACATTGAAAAACCAACATGACATGTAGCATGGTGTCACTAATTAGCTGAATTGTCTCTGCTGACAGGCTGAGACAGACACAGACACGTCTCGGGTGTGTTTTAGCGAGCACTCGCCGGGTTTTATCACGTTCTCTGCTAACGACTTGGTTAGTGATGGTTTTCACAGCGGTACACACGCTTCAGTGTCGAATCTCTCCTGGATTGTGTAGAGCTGCTGCTGTAGTCATAAACACTGTCCTGCTGCTCGTCCCAGGGCTCCTGTTTACAGTCTGCTCATACTGCAACACTAACTTATAAAAACACCATTCTACAGAGGGCTTATTACGTGCGTATTCATACGTGCCTTGGCTACTGTGTGCCGTTGACCACTAGGGGCGCTGCGCTGGATAATTAACTAACGGCAAAGAGCTCCACCATTTTGATAACTTCAGTTCACAGCCAGCAGTCCAAGAGAGTAAAAGTCGCCATAATCATTTATCATGTTATCATTTTGGATACAGAAAACCGAACCTAAATAAACTCAAACAAACTCCAGTTTTAAACTCACAATCTCCAGACGATATGACGAACGTTTTTCTTTTGTGCCTCTCAGGAGCACTTGATGACAATTATACTGTATCAAAGCTATGAAATAAAGCTAAATAAATGGCATCGCATGTCCCTGTTTATAAAATCTCCTGCACAGTGTCTCTAGCACTAGCACATAATAGCCACCTGACGTATGAATATGCACGTAATAAGGCAGTGGTGTAGATTTACATGTACATGATAGGAGGTTGAACATCCAAGAAACGGTAAAACTGTCTTTTAACGGTTTTCATGTAGATGGAAAAAAACATGCACATTTCTGAGAAAAAAAACAGTAACATTGTGAACCTGTGCATGTATTTTGCGTGTGTTTAGCGTGTGTTATGAATATGCTAGGATTTACGGCGGCGCTGTAATTTCTTACTTGAGAACGTGTTTGCGGTTTAATTCCACTGTTTTATTGTTACACCCTCGTGTGTAAGGCTCCAGCATTATACACAGCACTGAGAACTCAGACAATGTTTTGTATTCGAGTGGAAATTTAAGCCGAAGCTCCACCTCATCGTCAATCTGCACACCAGGATAAAGCGGTTACTGAAGATGCATGAATGAGCTTTCGGCCATGTTGGTGTTTTTCTGCACTTCTCCTTCTTTGCTCCTCAATACGCAGCTCTTAACGTCATTCTTGAGGCATTTTACGTAACAGTTATGACTCACTATCGCCGTCTAATTGGCTCGCACACTCATGCGAGAGTTTTCAAATCACTTTTGCATTTTATTTACAAAAAAAAGTGTACTGATTTATAATCACACTATCCGGTGTCACGGTCAAATCTGTAATAAACTCTGAACACATACATATCATGTTATATGATGTTTTTTTTTTTAATAAAAACGCATTGCTTTTTATAGCGATCTTTATTATACATTATTAACATGATGCGTTATAAGCAATGTTCATACCACTCTATATCACCAAGCCCCACTGTGCGTAGAAGATATAATGGCGATATAATGCGTTATAAGCACTACTTACAGTATAATACGTTCTTTTAACAGTATATAACTGCAATACATGCAATGGTACAAACTGTAATGCTTTTACAATTAATAAATAATTAAAATGATGTGTATAATGCCTTATGAATAAGTCATTGTACATGTAGCTTATATATACATATAGCACACACAGGAAGTGTTACTGAGTTCTGGTTATCTTTCGACTCCTGTCACGGGTTCTTCACGGCATCTTAAGCTGGGTTTACGCTCTACGATATTCTGCTCACATGGTAAAGGCTAATCATTGGTCGTGAGTTGAGATCGACGGTCTTAGAACGTATAACGTTACGCTCACCAGCTGATGATTTAGTGCCGCTGCAACCAAAGACAATCAAAGACAAAGTTCTGGCAGTGTCTGAAAACATAGCTTAAAATCTCAGAGTGTGAGCGTTGCTACGACGCTCGTCTAAAATCCACCAATAGGAAGACCGAATATCATTTCGCAAAACTCTCAGGACGGCTACAAACACGTTAGTGGCGATGGCGATACGTAAACGAAGCACACTGGATTTAAAAGAAGCGCAGTATGTTGTGTTGAATTGCGGCAGCAGACAGAACGTCTCATCACACTTGCATCACATCAGCACAAAAAGGGACGCGACAATAGCAAGAACGACAGGATTGTAATTACAGCGTCCAGGTGTGTAGCTAGCTAATTAGCACGCAAGCGCTCTGTTCATGGAAACGATTTACTGTTTCCTCTTTCCAGTTGAAGAGCTACAAACCTGTTCTGCGTCGCTGAGCACTCAGTACCTCAGAACGTAGTAGCTAGCTACCTTTCTCCTTTAATCTGCCTCGTTTAGTCTGTTACCGAATTCTTACTGAGATCATCTCGTACAGCGTGGCGTAAGTAATAATCATAATAATCGATTCAGTGGAAGCGCAGACTGTAAAACCGGCTTTAGGGAGTTTTTTCCTCGCCACTGTTGCTTCCGGTTTGTTCATTACACCCAGATTTCCAGATACATTCAAATTTCAGAGCACTACAGAAATTAAATTAAAATTAAACTCATAAGAGAAGTTAGAATACCCACAGAAACACTACGACGTGTTTAATACCTAGTGCACTATTTTAAAAATTTCACCAGTTTTTACATTAATGTATAAAACTATAGAGCAGAAGCACTGCAGTAATCTGGTGTCTGTTTGTAAAGGGTGCACACTAGCAGCTAGAAAATACCCACAATGCACTTGGAGGTGTTTAGGGTTTATGGAGTGGGGCTTTAAATTGCTTGCTTTAAAACTTTTTAAATCATTTTTAATTTGGCTTTTAATTGAAGTGTTACTTCTTCTCTCTTGGTATTAATCGTTTTATTTTATCTTTATTTATTTATTTTCATTTTGACTTTATTTTATTCATTTCAGTTGATGTTTATATTTGAATTTTACACATCAGTATTGCGGAGAAACGATGTTCTTGTCATGTTCCTCTCATCGTTTTTGCAGTCCTGCTTGCTCTGAGTGTTTTACGTATTTCTTTACTACCATAAATACTGTTTTTATTTCTAATAATTAAGATGGAGCAAAATTATTCAAATAAAAATGAAATTTATGAAATGTAACTGTACTGCCGCTTCACTGCTAATGAAGGTGAGGAGAAGCTCAGGGTTAAACGTCAGAAGTGATTTGTCAGGAACGTCGAGCTTCCTCTGACATCAGCGTTCTTAAAAAATGACTATTTAATGCATCTTACATAAAAGCATATGCAACATTAAGAGCGAGTCACACACAAAAAACACATTTTATGAGATATTTAAAGAATAATATGCATAATATATTGATCATTAATATTAATGAGGAGGAACTTTTTAAATATTTCTTCTCTGAGACTGCTCTTGTGCTGAAAGCTTTGCCTCATGGTCTTAATTAATAACTGAGGAAGTAAGAAAGCAGGGATAGGAAGAGGGAGAGCGCCGAAATATGTGTGTGTGTGTGTGTGTGTGTGTGTGTGTGGTCATTAATTACAAACAGATGAATTGTACATTAATGTAATAAAATGTCTGATGATTTTTAATTCCCGATGAAATAAATGGAAATCATTTTTCTGGTCCTTATTACAAGTTAGATTGAACTACGACTCCCTAATTCTATTCATTAAATCTTAAAAAAAAAAAAAAAATTTTTAAAAGAAAAAAAATTCAATTATAATAAGAATATAATATAATAATTATAATGTAATAAATATAATAAGATTTGAGAGTTATATTTAATTTCTGTAATTTTATTTTTAAAAATAAAAAAATACAAATATGTTAATTTACAAAAATATTAATAAAAATGCATTTTTTTAATATTAAATTGTGTTTCCTCCTGTTCTGTGTTAAATAATTTACTTTTATATATTTTTTAATCTAATCTAAACTTTGTGATTTATATGTAGCTGGATGTGATTCCATTTTTGTAGTTGTAAATAAAAAAAATGTAAAAATTACCAAAATGTTAATAGATATTAAAATTAATTTATTTGCATGTTTAAAGATAAATAGTTTAAATAATGTATTTAAACCAAATAAAAGCATCTTTGACATTTTTTTTCTTTGGTCAATCTACATTTTTTGGTGTTTATATTAATTATTTTTTTGTAATTTTAAATTAAAATATTTAAAAAAAATTCAAGAATGTTAAATTACAAAAATGTTACAAATATTAAAGACTATTAAAATTCATATTCATCATTTTTATTTCTTCCTGTTGTATCACCATTTATTTTATAGACTTTAAATAAAAGCAAGAAAATTGTTTAATAAATTAATTTTAATATTCATTACATTTTTAAAAGATAAATAGCTATTAAAACTAAATACAAATAAAATTTAATAAAAGGTTATTTATGCATTGACATTATTTTTTTAAGCCAAACAAAATATGGATGTTAAATTTTGTAATTTCAAAAGAAAAAAAAAAACTAAAACTAAAATTTACTAAAATGTTAGTGATATTAAATACAATGTTTGTAATTTTAGTATTAATTTTTGTATTTTTTATATGATTTGTTTTTGTAAACACTAAATAAAAGCATCATTATATTAAGTTTTTGTAATTTTACAGAAATAAATCATAAGAATGATAATTTACAAAAAAAAAAGGAGGTTAAAAGAATTTGTTTTTGTAGACACAAAAATAAAAGCATGACTAACGATATGACATTTAAATAAAACTGAAAAAAGTTCAATTACAAAAAAAGTTAATGATGTTAAAATGAATTTATTTAACTATTAAAGATAAACAGAAAATGACTAAATAAAATAATTTATTTAATCAAATAAATTAATTTTAAAAGTTTCACTGACATCATTTTTTTAAGCCAAATTATATATTGTGAGTTTTTTCCCTTATATAGAAGATTTTGACTTTTTTTTTTTAAACTACAGAATCTTTCTGAAAGTTAGAGAAACAAACAAATAAACAAACAAACAAACACAGGAGAGAAAAGAAGGAGTGAGGAGTTAAGAGATAAAACCAGTGTGTTTATTTTATTAGCTCAGACGCCTCGAGGGAACGCCGGAGTCCGTGAACTGTCAGGATCTATTAAACATGTAATTCTTGATGGAGCCAAACTTTCTACACACACACACACACACACACACGCACACAGAGTCCAGAGTAACGTGTTATTAAAAAGATGAGCGTGGCCGAGAGAAAATAAATAAATAAATAAGAAATACTGATTAAATTTTAAGCAGCCGGCGGGCCGATAGTTTGCCCGAGGCGTATTTGTCAGTTTCAAAGGGTGTTTTTATTAATTTTGTATTTTGCATTTTGTTAGTGGAAAGCGCTCGCTCCGCTGGGAACGCCACGAGCTACAGCCGAGCCGAGACGAGCCTATAGCACAGAGACGAGAGGTACAGGGAATGTCAAACAGATCTCACACACACACACACACACACACACGTTTCTCTTACTATCCTTGTGAGGGCCTTCTGTCCACTGATATGATGCAGCTAATTAACTCTACGCTACTCCTAAATCTCACCCTCAACCACAAAACATTTCAGCTCTTTTTGTTTAATTTTTTTTTTTAAATAAAAGCTGCAGTTTTTGTGAAAAAAAAAAACGAGTCAAACGTCCCCACAAGGTCAAGACTGACATATTCCTAGCCTTGTGGGGACATTAGGTCCTCACCAAGATATAAAAACAAGTCCGCACACACATACATGCCCACACACACACACACACACACACACACACACACACACACACACACACACACACATACATACATACATACATTAATACACACTGTCAAATCAGCTGAAATTCTTCTGCAAGGACGCATGACCTCACACACACACAATCTTTTACTATCCTTATGAGGACCTTCCATTGACATCATCTTCACCTCAGAAACCAAAATCAAACCTTTCAGCTCTTTTAGTTTACTTTTTTTTTTTTTTCCAAATAAAAGCTGCAGTTTTTGCAAAAAAGAGTCACACGGTCAAAACAGTCAGATATTCCTGTGCTTGTGGGGACATCGGGTCCTCACCGAGATATAAAAACAAGCTCACACGCTCACACACACAGTCAAATCAACTGAAAGTCTTGTGCGAGGCCAAACAACCTCATACACACACACACACACACACAAACAAACACACACACACCCAGGCATGGAAATCCAGGAATGCACCAAGATCCAAGCAGACAAAACTGTACAGGTGTACATATATAGGCACACACACACGCACACACACACACACACACGCACACACACACGCACACACACACACACACACACGCACACACACACATAGACACACACACAGGCATGCTGAAATATGTATGAACACACACACTCAAGGTACAGCAATGAAACATGATGGAGTTCCTTTTACTCATTTCACCTACTTCATTATTTTATACTTGATTATTACAAAAATAACAACAAGAAGCATAACAAGAGAATTAAACACACATCACACACTAATACACACCAACACACACCAAAACACACCAAACACACATCAAACACACATCAAACACACACTAATACACACCAACACACACCAAACACACATCAAATACACAACAAACACACATCAAATACACAACAACACACACCAAAACACACCAAATACACACCAACACACACCAACACACACTAATACACACCAACACACACCAAATACACACCAAACACACATCAAATACACACCAACACACACTAACACACATCAAACACACACCAATACACCAATACACACCAATGCACAAATACACACCAATACACATCTAATACACACCAATACACACTAATATACAACAATACAGACCAACACACACCAACACACACCAACACACACCAACACACACTAACACACACTAACACACACTAACACACACTAACACACACATCAAATACACACCAATACACACCAATACACATTAATACACACCAATACACACCAATACACACCACTACCTGCTAATACATATCAACACACACTAATACACACCAACACACACATACACACTAATACACTAACTAATTATATACACATTTACAACTATTGTGGTGCTTGTGCTCTATAACACACCAAAATATAATCAACAAACAAACAAGGGGGCAACACCAAACCCCAAACCGCCATGATTTGGAAAATCTGGACAAACACACTTCTAAAGAGCGTCAGAGCGTCAGAGCGTCAGAGCGTCATCAACTGTCAGAGGATTGAGGAAAAAAAGAGCAAACTAGGGCAGATATATAATGAATTATAAATCTGATTTAGTATCTGAGCTGGAAATGCAGATTTAAAAGGCTGCAGCGCGTCATGTGAACAACCGAAAACACAAACATGACAAGCTCAGTTAGCGTCTTCACGTGAACGGCACGAACCTCATCATCATCATAATCATCATCATCATCATCTTCATCATCATCATCTTCATCATCAGCAAGGAAATACTGTATCAGTCTAAAAAAATTTAAATCACTGCAAACAATCGCTGTCATTTTATAGCAATTTCTAACAACAACTTGCTAAAATAATCTATAAAATCATTTATTAACAATTATGTAAAATAAATAAGCATAGTTTATAATATTACATTTAATTAAATAAAATAATTTAAGATAATTGTTTTATTTTGTAGACATTAAATTAAAGCATTATTGACAATATTTTAAATACGATTTTTTTAAAATTATGCAGTTAGCACTCAAACATTTTAAATAATTATATCTTTATATATTAATTGTATATAAATGTGTAATTATTATTAGTAGGCTAGATGAATGGTGTTATTGTATATGAGAAGCTGCTAAAGTTAACTATATATCGTATGCTAGTTTTCGTTGATGATGGTGTGATGAAGCCGAGTTCCTGTCACCCCGGAGTTGATTATTTTCCAATAACAGCGTGTCCCGAAGTGTTTTATTTCTCTCACACCACAGCAATTTACCAACAATTACAATTTTTCATTTAGTTAAGAAAGACATCATAATTTTTATCTGTTTTTTATCTGTTTATAATAATGTTTATTGTTGTGGAATATCCAAGAAACAAATGATCACTTATGTTACAGCAGCTATAAACACTCGTTCTCTCAGCAGTCTCTTTTTTTAATAGGACAAAAAATAAAATAAAATAAAACGACGCAGCTTGTTACGCATGTTACTGAGAAACCATTAAAAAAAAAAAGTGTAAACTCCTCTGTCCTGAAGATGACGGGAAGCTTAAAGTTACAGCTTCATCTCTGACTGTCACAAAGCGCTGACACTGGAGACTCCTTCCGTAAACGTTAAATAAACATGTTGATCTGTTTATCATCAGTGGAGCGTTCGCTATACACGTCCCTGCGAATGAGCCGTTACTATAGCAACGCTAACGTATTAGAAGAAGCGCATTAATTATAAATAATCCTGCGAGCTGCAGCTGCACTACTGTCAGAGCTGCTGTTACAGTAAATGAATCAACACCTTCTGACCAATCAGATGGCAGGATTCTACAGCAGTGTGGTGGAATTAAAGTTCCAGTAGCTTGTCATGTTTTTTTTACAGTGTAGAATTGTGATAAGCGTACGGTTTCTTCTCCGTCACTCGGATTGAACGGACGCTGGATGTCAGGTGGAATCAATGTTTCATGTAAATGGCATTGAAATACGGAGCGTACGAACGGATTAACGGCCAAAACAAATCCAACATTGATGATTTTGGCAGAAGGGGCAGCTTCAAACAGCATTGAACACCGGGTTAAAAGCGTCTGCCCTCGGGCTATAATTTACAGACGCTGTACCTGCTGCGAGCCGAGAGCGGAGCGGAGCGGAGCTTAAAGACAAAATTAAACCTCTCGTACCTGCACGTGCCTCTCTCTCTCTCTCTCTCTCTCTCTCTCTCTCTCTCTCTCTCTCTCTCTCTCTGTGTGTGTGTGTGTGTGGTGTCACTTTTTATTAGTCATGGTACCATGTTGCGATACACTTAGGAGTAGTCAGTGTGTGTTAGGGGTGTTACTGAATATGAATACAATATTCAGAATAAACAGATAATGTGTTTGTGTGACAAATACGGACATGAGTAGGAGGAGCACCGTTGGGTTTTTACAGGTCCACAGGGTGTGCGGTTGAGACTAGAGGTGTGTATCAGGACTGGGATCGCATGGGAGGCAGCAAAAAAAGAAAAAAATCATCGTGAGTGAGTGAGAAAGAGGTTTTTACTTTTATCAGGCATGAGAGAGCCGTCAGAAATGAAGCTTACGGGACAAACTTTAAGCGTTAACATGAACAGGAACATGAGCATGAGCATTAACATGAGAATATTAACATGAGAACATTAACATAAGTTTTAACCTGATTATTATCTTGAATGTTAACATGAGACGGTCATGTGAGTAGTGTGTAGTGTTGTGTGCTACATTTACATTGTTCATTCTTTCATCCTTAGTCCCTGCCTGCTCAGAGTCACGCTGCTTTAAATCAGGCTACTAGTTTGTTTATATTTTGGGAAACAGAACCGGATAAATCCATTAGAAAACATCGTGTGCAGTTATGAATAAAAATACTAAGCGTGTGAGCGAGATTAAAAACGCAGTCCTGCACACATCTCTAGTTGTGAATGAAGTGATGTAGCTGAGGTAGAGGAACTGTCAGAGCCAGAACTCACGGAATTCCTTGGGAAAAAAAAAATCCTTGGGAAAAAAAAACTCTTCTGGTTTTAGCCACACCCATTTCAGGGTCAAATCTGAATGTAGATACTGATAGTGTCGTTGCGTTACACTCTTAAAATGTGTAGTCTTTCTCGCAGAGCGTATCAAACTTATTTTCTACTTTCTTTTTAAATGGATTTTTATTTTATAACATCTGATGCAGTGAAAAGGATCCAAAGTGCCTTCAATTTTCCTCCAGTTCTCCTCCGTGAGCTGGCGCGCTCTTTTTAGTGACGCACAACATGCAAAATTATGCACGTTAATAGGCCATCTTCTCCCCAGCACGTACAATTATCTCTTTATTTCCATATTAAAAGGTAAACTACCCTCTCTCTCTCTCTCTCTCTCTCTCTCTCTCTCTCTCTGAACACAGAGCTATTAACAAAATGCATCACACCTTCAAATTCAATTTACATTAGAAATGCTCATAACACATTCGAGTCGGCGCAATGTGCCAGAACAGCTTTGGAAAAGAGACGGCACTTTGTTGCGCGAGTAGAGGAGTTAATTAGCCGATCGGATGGGTGCACTCCAAAAGAGACAAACCGAGGGCCCTTGGTAATCACGCTCCTTACTCACTTATTTCATTATTCCCGAGCGTTTGATGTCAGATCTGTCAAAGTGGCAACGTGTCATGCGCTTACAGAAGCACACACGCACACACACACACACACACACACACACACACACACGCTTTGTTTATTAGGTTTAATGCTGAATAAATTCCACAGAAATTGCATTTAAGTAAAGCAGTTCAAAGCGGCGCTGCTCTTTCTGATCTCCGAGACGAGCCCGATCCGTCTCGGGATTCTTCTCGAACTATTTGTATAGATGACGTGCAGTCGGCGCCGCTTATTAAACGCAGGAGAAATTACAGGGGCTGATTGAAAGGACGGGATGTTTTATGCCACGATGCTAATCAGTAATTAGCGGCGTATGCATCCTAATACACGGTTGTGTGAAAGAATCGAGGGGAGAATCCGGAAGGCTTTCATCACTTAAGTAACGACTGTGACAGCAACATGATGCCTTCAGGGTCTGGGGAGATAAGCACACAGCTCAGACGCAATAAGAGGCAACAATTAAAATTGTTTAATGGAACAGAAGTGAGCATGGTCGGGTAATGAACACGCGTCTTCAAGCAGGCGAGAGGAAACTCAAAGACTTGTGACAGACGTCGACGTCTATCCGCTTTTTAATTAAACATAAGTGTGTTCTGAGAAGCGGCAGGAAGACTTGACCCCGGAGAAACAGATCGTGTGTTTTGACAAATGTGTCGTGTTTTTGATCCTCGTCTTCATCTGAATAAATGCAGGAATATACTGTAATGTAATGTATATTATTCTAATAACTGAACAGTGATGAATAAGAAACCAGACCAATGCACACGAAAAACACTTCTGAAGCGTTTTTACGCGACTCGATAATTAAACATACGGACTGAAAACATACACTTCTGTTATAAGTTCAAAATCCACCAGAGGTGGTAAAAAATGTAAACAAAAATAACAATAAAAAAATATGCACGTACAGCATCAAATTCTGCCCTCAAGTTAAATCAAAGTATTAATTTTATATTTTATTTATTTTTATTTCTTATAGTTTAATTACTTTTATTTGTATTTATATTTAATATTATTTATTTAATAATTTATTCACTCAAGTAGAAAAGTATACATTATTAAATATTATGCTTTATTTATATTTTTAGTTTCGTGTTTTCTTATTTTTTATTTACTTTTATAGTTTGTTTATGTTATATTTTATTCCTTCGAGTAAAAAGATTCACAAGATTCAAGAAAGATTCACAAAAAGAAAAACAACACGTCTGTCTCAACTTCAGATCAAACTGATTTTAGTTACTGATGCTAAAGGAGTGCCAAGTGCCAAACAGTAGCAAAGTGTTAGAATAAAACACTGTGTGTGTGTGTGTGTGTGTGTGTGTGTGTGTGTGTGTGTGTGTAAGCTTTAACTCTGACTGTTACAAAGCACTGACACTGGAGACTCCTTCCATAAATGTTACATAAACATCTCTTTAGAGATCAACGATTACACACATTTTTTTAGTAGAGCTGCATTTCCATGAGGATTGTATATGTGTGTGTGTGTGTGTGTGTGTGTGTGTGTGTGTGTGTGTGTGTGTGTGTGTGACAGGTGAGAATCAGGTTCAGTAAGCTAACTGCGTCGTGGTTTGCAGTCCACAGCTCACCTGTTAAACGTTCGTCGCCCCTGAACACCTGTTCTCTCGAATCAGAGCCGAGCTAAACACACATGCCTTACAGCATTATAAATGTTTCACCGCTTCTCTCATGCTTTATTCATCTCTCTTTTATCCGCTGCATTGTCTCTCCTGTTATTGTTAAGACTCTCCTGAATAAATCATATGAAGTGATGCTTTAGCTTCAAGGTGAATAAAGCACACGGAGTAGCGATCGCTCCAGTCGCTGCGTGTGGAGCCGTGTTTCCCAATCCACTGCTCGGGAAATTTCAGTTCGCAGGATTGAGTGAAAAATTCAGTCAGTCAGTTTTCTCATGTTTCAGAAAACATCATTTTACATGAACGTAATGTTTAGAAATGATCACTGTTTCACTGCTGGAAAAAAAAAAATATCATACCTGATCTCACAAACTGCAAAACAATCACATCTTAGCAAGTGGAAATCTGGTGTCAATATTCTAATCAAATCTATGTAGTATTTATCTACCAATTTCTAGACATTTTTAAAATTTAATTCTAATTTCAAGCTTTAAATTTTCTTATTCTATCAGCAGGGCATTTTGCATCTTTCTAGAAATAAGTACTTAAAATATAACAATAGAACAAGACTACTTCCAGCTTGAAATGAGTAAAAAATGTCTTTAGCTTTAACAGTATTAAATTTGGCTTATTGTAATCTTATAATAATATGTTTGTCTATATTAAATATATTTTCACTTGATAAGATCATGACATTTTTTGCAGTGCACGACTCAATTTCAATGAAAAGTTATCAAGAAATATAAATTCTACGAAAATGCAAACACAAACACAACACAGCACGTTAACAATTCATGTGACTCGTGTGGTATGAAGTATTAAAAAGATTAAGAGCTTTTTTTAACGCCTTTCTTTTTCCCTTTGTCAGAACAGGAACTTGTTTTATGCCTGTTCTACAACATTAAATGTAACTATAAAAGGATAAAACGACATGTCTCTCATTTATAAATTAAAAATCAAATTGCAAATCTGCAAATTGCTGTGGTGTAAGAGGAATAAAACACTCAGGGACGTGCTGTTGTAGGAAAATAATCAACTTCATCTCTCCAACCTGCCACTCAGTATTTTACTGTAAAATCAGAATGTGAAATATGATTTGAATGTTATACAGTAACTATTTATTAATTGATTATTAATTAATAATTAATCACTAATTAGTCACTTTTGTTGAGATTTGTCAACGTCGGATTCTGCTGTTGAATAAAAAGACGTCTGATTGGTCTCTGGGTCTCAGTTTGTAGCTGCACATCTGCTTTATTCACGGAAAAAAAAATTCCCCTTGTTTTTGAGTTGAATTTTGAATAAATTATTGTAAAAAAAAAGTCCAAATGTTGTTAGAAGTGGAAATTGTCATATATGAGTCACTTTCCTTAAAATCCTAACACAGGTTTGTGATGTGAAAACACAATTTACACAATCAAGTCTTCACACAAAATAATGCTGAAGTTAAGGTGTCATGTATTCCTATCATTCCGGGGACATGGCACGTCCACAAAGTGATGAAAACACGCTCTGTGTGAAACTGACGTCGTTCGTTAGACTGTAAACGTTTCCCTTTCTGACAGCGAGAGCAATCAACCAAAACCTTCACAATAAAAACAGCACAAAAATCAATAACATAAATCAATCCATTGCAACAGCGCTCTTTGTTCGGAAGCTAACTGTTTACGCCGCGTTGATCACGGCGCCAAAACGGGATTAATTGATGCCTGGCTGCGATCCAAATCAAAATGGCGGGCAATTAAGATCAGGCTGTGCAAATAATTATGAATTAATGAAGTGAAGGCATTAATGAAAGATTAATAGCGAAATGAGCCGCCGCCGTGGCTTCTGACACAATGTGGACGGGGAGACAGCAGCTCAACCATGACCAAGCGATTTCCCTTCGCATTAACAACCACGGATCAACAAGCGGCGACGGCGACGGATGAAAACGAGACGCGGGAAGGACAAAGATTACAGAAGGTCAAAATGACGATGCTGAAAACCAAATTTTGCTTCTAGCAGCGTTAGCAACTCTTTTCAAGGGAAAGCAGCTAATACGTGCTCAAAAAGTCTCTAAATTTCACTGGATGATGTCATAGGACATGAATTTGCATATTCATTGAGTCAGTGTGATCATTTGCATAATCAAAATGTGTTACATGAAGAAGGAAGATGGTATAGAATGGAGATTTATCAGAATAGGAAATAATAGATTCTACACCACAGTGCTGCTGAATCCTGGATTCTGATTGGTCAGAAGATGTTGATTAATTAATTAATCGATCAGTTATACTGAATATCTGGCATACTTGATCACAGGCGTGCTGACATTCAGTACAATATCACGATTGGGAGTGAGAACGTACACTCACTGATAGCATGTCGGCTAGCTGGCTAGCTAGCTCACAGTGATTTGTTCATTACTATTCCGCTGAAATTGGCTTCACTTCTTCCTTTTCTTCTTCATCTTAAAAGCTTTCGTATTTTAAGTGTCGTTTGCCATGTCCGCTGATGATATCGCTAACTCCGCTGTAGTAACCGTTTCAGTGGGACTGTTCCTAGACGTGGAATTTTACATGCCGGACACAGACGAGTGGAGTGATACACACACACAGTCAAACGTCCCGATGGGGTTATAATGAACATAAACACTCCTGGAACGCCGCTCATCCAATCAGATTAGTGGACTGGAAATAACTGTTGTATAATTCTCAATAACAGCAGCTCTGACAGGATTATATTAGTACTACATTATCGTTTCTATAGTAACAGCTCATTCACAGCGCGGACAGGAAACCTTTTTTGTTGGGAAAAATGGTGAGTTGAGTGTCTAGATTTATCATAAAGCTCATTTTCGAAATAAAAGATGCCAAAGAGCTCCAAAAAGTCACCAAATCCAGCAACGAAATCTCTGAGCTGGCTTCAAGCGAGTGAAGGAAGGGGGCGGGGTTTAAGAGACAATGATGGCGGTATCTTAAACACCATAAATGTTTTCTACACCGTATGAAAAGCATGTCAAAGTCTTTTTGCTTGCGTATGTGTCAACATGCGACTCAACTTCACCCGGCTTCAGAAGAGCACGTGCAGTGACACACGTCAGCACTTCTGCATCCGTCCGAATAAATAAAGAAGGACGTGGCTGGCCATTATTAAATCAAAAGTTGGAGTTCCTCTGAAAGTGTACGAGCTGAAATGACTGCTTCAATAACAGTGTTCTTTTCTTCTTCCTCCTTTTTTATGCACAGTGAGAACTTCACCTATTCCTACATTCTCCTGAAAGGCATCAGAGACGAGGAGGACGCGACCCTCTGTCCCTGTGTGTCCAAGTAAATCGCCATGAAACAGACGGCTGTTATTCCACGTCCTGTCTCACACACACACACACACACACACACACACACACACTCACAGCTCTGGGAAATCTATGGCTGTTTCATATGAAGCTACAAAGCATGATACACACAAGGAGAAACACAATGCTGTCTCTCTCACTGTTTCTCTCTCTCTCTCTGACCTTGCACTTCCTCTTCCATCTTTAAAAGCTTGTGTAGTCACTAGGGAAAATGTAATGTGTGCAGAGACACAAGAGAGAGAGAGAGAGAGAGAGAGAGGAAGAAAGAAAGAGAAAGAGAGCAAAAATGGAAAATGTTTCAATGGAAGAAAAAAAACCCCACTGGCTGCATAACTATTGGCACCCTTCACATTCTGTAATTCGTCCTCAATAAGCGCTTTATCATGATCAGGGTCACGGTGGATCCAGAGTCTATCTTGGGAATAGCAGATGTTTTCAAAAATGTTCAAACAATACAATAAAGTTAGTAATAAAACTCTCCACGTTATGCTGTTATAGTAAAATAATCAACAATAAGGTGGTGTGATGTTGTCACATTGATGTTGATTCTTTTCCTAAAGCAGCATGTCCCTTAATGGTTGTATTCCTCTTATTTATCAAAATAAAAAGTATTAAAGGGTTTTAAGGAATAAGAAAACGTTATTGTTATCGGGTTCCTTTGTACGTTCAGTAAGAAGAACTGACAGTATTTGTAGAATAAAATAATAGTGAAATATTTGGGTACGTAACTGGACGTTAAGGACTGAAACAGGACATGTACAGTACCTTTATTTTGTTTACGTTATCAGTAACACCTTACTCAGATTGTCATTTCACTTTGTTTTTGTTTTTTTTTGGTCATGTGACGTAAAACAAGACAATAAAAGCTGTGTGCATCACACCACCAAACAAAACAAACCAAAAAATATTGTGATCCACACTGAACTTCAAATTGTTAAATAAATTGATCAGAAATGAAAATTGAGCGCTTTGCAATTCAAGATGTCATTACACACAGCAAATTTAAAAAGAAAAGGAGATATAATGGAAAATGGAAAATAAAGAGAGTGTGATATCAGTTGATGGCTCTCGTGTGCATCGGAAATCTCACGGGCCAATTCATCTGGACATTAGTAACGGAAAACAAATGAGCTCCTTTTCATCTGTCACAAAAGAAGAGACGCAGCGCTTCAATCACGCCGGCGAGTGACCAGATAACGTCTCACTCTCGCCCCGAACAATGTGCTTATTGAGAATCTCCTGAGGTTAAAAAACCTGCTGCTGCAGGCGCCGTGTTTCATTATCCATTTATATCTGTCCGTCTCTCTCTCTCCGTCTCTCTCTCTCCGTCTCTCTCTCTCCGTCTGTCTGTCTGTTTAGCTCAATTCAATTCAAATAAAACTTACTGAATTGTGTCTTTCTTTCTCTGTCTCTCTGTCTGTATCTCTCTGTCTTTCTCTGTATCTCTCTTTCTCTGTCTCTCTCTCTCTATCTTTATGTCTCTCTGTATCTCTCTCTATCTCTGTCTATTTCTCTGTGGCTGTCTTGCTCTCTCTTCGTCTTTCTCTCACTCTGTGTTTCTTAAAATAAAATGTGAATTTTAAAAAAATGATGTGTGGTGTTAAAAAGGCAGTTGTTACTGTTGGTGAATCTGGCAGTCTTGCTTTCCACTGGTAATTTTTTTCCCCATATTGTGACATAAAATGATGTATTTTTTTAATATAAAGTTTCTTTGTTTCTTTCTCTTTCTGTCTCGGTCTTTTTGTCTCTCTTATTCTGTTTTAATGTCATGAAACCGTTTAGCATTTTAACAACAAATGGACAAAAAGAAGAATATTAATCGAATTAAATCGAAACATTCTTAGGAAGTTACGTAGCATTTATACAAATGTATATAAATTGTACAAAATATATAAAATATTAAATACATTAATCTCATAATTAGCTTTCTCTCTCTCTCTCTAAATGGTTCTCATTTATTTCTCCCTCAGTGCATATCAAATGCTTTCCACACCTTCAGCTGTCTAACTCTGCCCCTGTTCTCTCTCTCTCTCTCTCTCTCTCTCTCACACACAGTGTTAAATGAGGGAATTCTTTACCTAATTTCATTAACTTTGTATCGCGGCTCGATCTTCAGAACGCTACAAGCATCGACACTTGTGCTTCAGCCTCTCAGCATTTCCGCATGGCCGATCTCAGATGGAACATGACAGTTACATTAATGTCGCCGTGTAAATTGCTCCCTGTGCATGAAGCAACAAGAGAGAAAAAAAAGAAAGAGAAAAAACTATACACATACACACACACACACACACACACAGGGGCATCCACTGCCCCCATGACAGCGGAAATTACAGCAGTGTTCATTGTGAGCCCGTTCCTGCACGCTTCCAGTCTATTATAGCCGCGTGGCAATTTCGCTCAGTCTCCAGCCAGGCTGATGGACACACAGGACCGGCGCGGAGGCTAAAAAGCAATGACAGACAACGATTTCATCCTTCCTTTTAACAAAACGACAGAAAGAAGGAGAAGCTCAGGGGAGGTCAGAGGCCCGGGGCACATCAGCACACTGTTTACGACATGTTTCTTTCAAAATGACATGGCACCAGTACGGGACTGAGAGATCCATCCTATAGTAGAAAGACACACACACACACACACACACACACACTATAAAGTCAGAGGAAAAATGGTTCCTCATGTGGCTGCACTTGGAACCTTTCCTGAAATGGTACTCTTCCTTGAGTACTCTTAGATGTCTTATCATTTATTGCACTGGATAAAAATTAATTTCTTCAGAAATCAGTCGCAGGAGCGTTTACACAGGAAATGCGGTGTTCATAAAAATCCCGTTTGTTCGGGAAATACGTTCGTTTCCTATGTTTTGCTTCCGTCTTTGTGAAAATTTGCATATAAGGAGATTCACTGATGTGAACCTCGAGTGCTCATCTTCAAAGTGGATACGTTTCTGTGATGTTATTTACGGATTACACCGTCATGTTTAAATCACTTATTTATGTCACTTACACACCAGTTTAATGATCATTTTGTGAAACTCAGTTGACCTAAAGAAAGGGATTCCAAAACAAATCCGTAAATTAGGACAAAAGTAATGGCACCCTATAAAAGAAGGAAGAGTTAGTGTGTATCTGTGGTAGCTGACGCGCTGCAGTGGCTGAGCTGCATTACTGGAAGATTTAACACATGTCGCTCTTAGGAGGCTCTTTTTCACCATTTAAACATCAATTTCAGCTCTCTTTGCCTTTTATGGAGTTTAGTGGGCGTGGCTAAATGTAAACACTATGAACGGATTTGGTAATTTAGAGCTGATTGGCATTTATGGAAATACGCATGCATGTACGAAGAAATTCAGGAAAACTTTTGTAAGTCTTTTGGGAATTCTTTGGCCATAAAAATATTTACACACACCTTTAATAAAAACTCGATAAATATGATCCAGTGTGTCTGAAAATGTCTACAGGATGAATTTGTGATGGACGTTATAATTTGAGAAATGAGTGCTAGTGATTGTAGGGTCGTGAGTTCAGATACCAGGACCTTTGTCTACGGCCCATAACTGATTAATACATTCTGAAATAATTAAATAAAAAAGGATTCATTTTGTGTGTGTGTGTGTGTGTGTGTGTGAATTGGCACTGAGAAAAGAACAGAAAACCTTAGAATAGAAGTCTTAGAGAGCAGAAGTTTTTAGTTAAAGGGGTTTGTGTATAAAAGAAGCTGTAGCTGTACATGTGTTGAATTTCGAATTTCAGACATGGAACTACTTTTTCAGAGGGAAGAATTTGTGAGTTTCTGAACATTCAGGAAAGTGTCAAGAATCTACTAATATGGAGTACTACTTTTTATTGTTGGAAAGTTGGATAAAAGTCCATAAGAACAGTTTTGGGAAAATTTTCTCTCATGTCTGTCTCATTGCTCCTGTGGAATGGCTGCAGATTTACATATGTGCTTTATAGTCGTGTAATTTATACAGTTAATGCCAAAATCTAAATATCTGACTTGAGACATCCATTATAGTAAGGTTGGAGGTTTTCTGTTCTTTTTTCAGTGCAGAGAAACGAGGCCAAATTTATATCTGTGGAGATTAGAGTAAAAGCGATGGCGTATACCTTTAACACACACACACACACACACACACACACACACTACGTTACTCTCCCGTCTCTTCCTCACTTTACATGAGGCTGGTTTTCGGACGGACGGAGACCTCCGCCTGAGCTTCTCTCAAAATGCACATGTTGCATTAGGTTGTCTATTTCAGGGCTTTTCCAAGGCCTTTCGGATACCACAGAGCACTGCGAGCCAAGTCCAAATTACACACGAGGAAAAAGCCGAGCAAGGAAGCGCGAACGGCACAGCTGGTGCGCCCCAAATTGTACAGGGAAGAAGAAAAAGACAAAAGTAACATGCTGGTTGAAATACTGACACCAGCTGTGAAGGCTTAGAATAGAAATATGTGCACATATGCTCACACACACACACACACACACACAGATATGGCAGTAGATCACTGTTAAAGACGTAAGGGAGAGGGAAAGAGCTTCACAATGAAAGAGATCGAGGCTCTTTGAAGTCGACTTCAGTCGTAACTGTGTTGATTAAGAGAAGCAGAAAGCGAGTGTTCCTGTTCAACTCAGTTTGCACTGAGAGGTGTGAGCTGACGGATCCCATCTCGCCTCGAGGCCTCGTACACGCACACACACACACACACACACACACAAAAAGCATCGTGGGAGGTACGAGTGTCTGTAGCACCTGTAGTAACTTCCTCTAGAGTTCCACACACACACACACACACACACACACACACACACGGCTAAATGAAGCTAAACTCCAGCTAACAGTCGAATTTCTGAACATCATGTATAGCACTAGGGCACATTTTATTAAGAAAATGTTTAATTTAATTAATGCAAAGCTTTCTACTATGGCTGGGAGACATTATATCAGTATTAGGATAAATTACATCATTATTATTTTTATAACACTAATTAAATGCAGTATTACATTTCATTTATTTTTGAAGAATTAATAATTGAAATCGAACATTGTTTGGGGTTTTTGTACTGTAATTTTTTAGAAATTCAACACAAACACAAGCAAACTAGTTTTTCCAGTAAACAGCAGACCCACGTCGACAAAATGTAGACCAATCAGCAGTCTTTATTTATTATTCCACAAACATGACTAATTAATGATTAATGATTAAATAAGGATTAATTAATGAATTAATTACATAAAGTTTAAAATACATTCATAGTTAGGGAATAAAACACTCTGTGTGTGATGCTTTTACAGTAAAATAATCAGTGATGGGGTGGTGTGATGAAGTGGAGTTACTGTTACTACCCTGACGTTGATTATTTTCCTGTAACAGGACGTCCCCAAGTGTTTAATTCCTTTGTGATTTTTTTTTTTTGTGTTTGTTTTAATATCATTCTAGTTAGCGTTTCTATAGTAACAGCTCATTCACAGGGACTTGTACGGCGGACGCTCCACATGGACAGATCAAAAAGAAAAACGTGAGTAATCAGTAAATAAGGTGAAGGTTTTTTTTGTAAATGTTTACGTAACATTTAAGGAAGGAGTCTCCAGTGTCAGAGGTGAAGCTGTAACTTTATGTTTTCTGACGTCTTCAGGACAGAGGAGTTTACACTCTGTGGTTTCTCGGTAACATGCGGAACAAGCTGCGTTTTTTTGTCTTATTAACTTTAAGAGAGAGAATAAAGAGAGGCTGGTGAGAGAACAAATGTTTATAGCTGCTATAACGTAAGTGAGAACAGGAACTAACTTGAACTAACATTAAATGGATAAAAATTATAACACATTGTTCTTTAATAAGTTATCAAACCGCTGTGGTATAAGAGGAATAAAACACTTCAGGACATGTTGTTAATCCGCTTCATCACTCCATCCTCTTGCTGAATTTTTTTTTAAATAACAGCACGACAGAAAATGTTTTATTGCTTATATTATTGTCCAAAAAAGTAAAAGTAAAGGTCTTATCATCCATTTCATCAATTCATGAAGTTACTCGGTTGTTGTTTTTTTTTTTTTTTTGCCCGTAACAGCGATACTGTATAACTGTATAATGTTAAACTGAATTGGACCAAAACAATTCACCATGTAACAGCATTTCTCACCAATAATGAAGAACAGAGATGACACACGCTGTGACACAATAATAAAAGCGCCCAGGTTGATTTGTGAGCCTCTAAAACGAATACAAAAACAGGGGAGGGGAGGGGTGAGCTATTAACTGGGCCTAAAACACACACACACACAGACACACACACACACACACACAGATAGACCTTGACAACAAAACCAAATCAGAAACAATCTTCCGGTTGCACCTGTGTCATCAGTCAAGATGATGAATGTGAGGGTTTTAGACGTGGACGCAGATCCGCCCGCTCTCGCCTACTTCTCCTGACATTTAATTATAATACATGCCTAAATAAAAGCGATGTTCTCCACCACATGAGAAAAAAAAACCACAAAAAGAAAAGACATGAGCTCTGTCTCTCCGTCCCGTGGCAGGCCGGAGAAAGTTAATTAACCATCAGGCCCCTCCCTCGTACCTTCATCCTGAATTACTATCAGCAAGCTGATGAGATTTTCAGCCTGTTTTTCATCTGGGTGTCATCCAGAGCAGCTGTGTGTTCCTTACGGGTGAAGTGGGATTTATACACTCGTCATGTTAACTATCTGAGTGGGATGAGGTGTGTGTGTGTGTGTGTGTGTGTGTGTGTGTATTTTTCCAGGGTCTTGACACTTCCTGTACTTTGAGAACAATGTTCTTCTGACAAAGTAAGGAATAAAACACTGTGGGGCATGTCGTTACAGGAAAATAATCCACAACATGGTGGTGTGATGAGGCCTGAAGTTGATTAAATCCCTGTAACTGCACGTCCCATAGTGTTTTATTCCTCTTACACCACAGCATTAGCCAACGATTACAATTGATTATTTATTAAAGAACGACACGTCATACTTTTAATTCATTTATAGTTATGTTTAATGTTGAGGAAACAAAACTTACGTTATAGCAGCTATATTGTTTCTCACCACAAAGGAGCATAAACTCCTCTGTGCTCTGTTCACACGGTTTTTTAATCCGTTTTTTATTAGCGGAGCATCCGCCGTACGAGTCCCCGTGATTTAGCTGTTACTATGGAAACAATAGCGTGTTAGAACAAACATTAATGTATATAAACCTGTGATTTGCAGCTGCACTACTGTCAGAGCTGCTGTTATAGAAAATTAATCAACACCTTCTGACCAATCACAATCCAGAATTCAACATGTGATATATAAAAAAAAAACAATCACTGAAATTAAACATTACCATGACAACCACTATCTGTTCATCTCTAACATTACCCAAGACATCTAGCTAATCATGCAGGGTCTGTGGCTAAAGGTTTCTGGGTACCACATGATGATGATGATGATCATCCTGTAATGTTGGATGTGATTGGTCCAAAGTTTTATACAGAGTTTTAAATGGAAACCTGTAATCAACAAATCAACATTTCTGAGCTGATGCCACGTTCAACATCCGAATGTTACAATGAAGCTTGAACTCCACGAATAAATTTTTATAGTAAAACACGACTTCTAAAGGAATAGAGGTAACTCTGGCTTCAAAGACCGCCAGTTTTTCTAATTTTAATAATTCCGATTTAAATAAAAGCAGTTTGTGAGAAGCTTTGAAGGATGAATAACGAAGGCTGACAGACGCCTACTGATCTCCTGCAAGACACTAGCAATTGCTCAGATTTATTCTGTGTGTGTGTGTGTGTGTGTGTGTTTTGTAAAACAACTCAAAACTCCAAAAAGATGGTTCCTGAGTGGTGTATGGAGAAACAGTGTGGAGAAGAGAGAGAAAAAGTGTGTGAGAGAGAGAGAGAGAGAGAGAGAGAGAGAGAGAGAGTGGTCTCTTGTTTCTCCTCCTCTACTTTAGGGATAATTAGTGAACTCCTGAACTGTGCTGAGATCCTGCCAGCAGCCAGTCAGCAGCAAATCAACGACTTCAACGCCAAATCAAAAGAAATCCGCTCGTCTGTGCATAAACATGAGAGGAGAGGCTTCTGCCAGCTGACACCTCTCTCCTGTGAACTACCGTCCCCGAACACACACACACATCACACAATCTCACATTTTATCATCTTACCTGACATTAAAGGACCTCTTTAAAGTCTTAGAAGTTTCAGAATTAGCGAGTCGCCCCGCTGCTGAGTCTCGGAGAACAATGAAGGAAGGGAGATGTCGAGCTCTTTTAGCAGTCAGGGTCAGCGATTTGTTTGAGATGATTTGTTCATCTTGTACCAATATAACCTCTATTACAGCTCACAAAAAATCTGGAAAAAAAAGGTACTAACAGGTACTGCACTGCTTCTTGTTACTAAGCTGAGGCCTTCAAGGGTATGTCTTTCAGCAGAGAAAGTGAAAATCAGGTGACAAATTAAAGGAAAAACATAACGAGAGCCTCCAGACAGGTGTCCTGCATCACTGCATCAACCAATCAATCCTTCAAACCTCAAACCTCAGCTTTTTTTCTACTCTGAAAAACATGAACCTTAGATCAAAGTAAAAATGTTGTTTTTTTTTAAAACTTTTTCTCGGCCGAAGAAAATTTCATTTTATGTGTTATAATAACATTTTATTTTCAGTTAAGCGAAACTTACCAGTAACAAGGTTTTTTTAGGTTTAATTTTTTTCAGTGCAGATACTACAAAAATGCTATGTTTATTCCTAAATTTAAAAACTTGATAAATTATCATTTTTTCACATTTGGAGGATTTGCTTTCACGTACAAGAACTGTAGATCGATCACGCAATTCCATACGTCAGTCTTGTGCACACATCTTTACAAAACAGTTCATCCACTTATTGTGTTTCTTAAAATGATTTCTCTTTGGGACCATAATGGTGAAGAACAACGCTTTTTAGGTGCAGGACATGTCATCGTGCAGGAATACCTGCAGACGAGGAGCCGTTGTTCGATATGTATATGTATATGAGATGTGAGTTTTTCAGGACTTTCTGAAGATTTGCTGAGCTGATCATAAAGCTCCAGTCCTGTGAAAGTCCAGTTTTATATATTCTGTCTCCTCTGCTGATGGTAACAACCCTTTCCTTGTCATCACCAAACTTGAAACAGGAAGTATCGTAACAAGTTGGTCCAATCACGTTGCTCCGTATGCCACACAGAGAGCATTTAGCTTCCACACATGATTCGGACCACATCACGATTCTGTTAAAGTGAAACCCAGACCACTGTTTTCAAGAGGACCAGGGATGAGTTCTCTCTGGCCAAACGGCTTGCGTTCTGGAGAAACACGCAAGTGTGAAAACCAAATAAGATACGTGAAAATAAGGAACACATTTAATTTCTTTTCATATCCACTGCTGTAAAGTTTGTTTTTTTCAATAGTCGCAACATAGCTAGAATTTTCTTTATTTGTATTTGTATTCTTTTGTATGTATGTACATGTTACACACAATTAAACATTCTGTGATTTTTTTTATTCTCTTCATTTATTGATTTTGATGAAGGAAAAAATGTTCTGTACTTTACAGTGGATGCAGGGTTTGAACACTGATGTCAAATTTGTCCTCCAAAAAAAAAAAAAAAGATCTAAACGGATTATTGAACGTGACACAAAACATTATCATGACATTACAAGTAAACAAAAAAAAAGAAAGAAAGAAAGGGAAACGTCCACACCGTCCTGTCTCTGTACTGTATATTTGTACAGTCTTAAGTAAAACATCTTCTATTCACGTGTCCTAATGGGCCAGGTGATTTTAATAAATACAAAGAAGCCGCCAGGCCGTATTGTATCACACTAAGACCAAGGGAGTATGCACGTCTCCTTCCATTCCCCGTAAGCCCTAATTGGCCCAGTCAACAATAACGTAGCCGGATCAGCTTTATGCACTCAGACGCGGCCATTTGTTTAACAACCTCCAGTGTTTGAAGAAGACAGATGAAAAGGGATGCTAAGACAACTGCATTAGAGCTCCCTGGCCATGAAAAAAAAATTGAAATACCCCGCTTCATTAAAATGATAATACGCTGAAAAGCCAGCATCCCAAATGCCCTGCTCTCTGAAGTATACCGAGTCTCCAGCAGTGAGACAAGCGGACTGTCATCAGAGGAGACAGGTCATTTACATTCATGATAAAATGATCTTGCATTTTTTATTTGTCTTGGAAATTAAAGACTTACTTAATCATTGTAGATGGAAGCACCGTCCCGCGCAATGTAGTCATGTGTTTCTGATCGCATTAGGACTGATGTGGCGTGGCGTGATGGATATTTAATAGTCGACCTGTCCCTCTGGATCATGTCACTCGCCCTGACGATGCTCTCTCCCCGGCTCTCCTCGGCACCCGAGCAGCTTCAAGATGGCTTTCATGATTAGGCTGATCATGGGGAGTGGAAGTAAAGGAAGAAGAGAGGAACCATCATGTAAAGTGCCTTCATGTGCAGAGGTGAGCCACGCTAACGACCTGCAATGCAGCAGAATGACGTCGCACGGGTATTCACGGTACAAGAGTCTCCTGTATGTCGGAGTAAATCCGGTTCTTTAGATGACTGACAGTTCTAGCTTCCTAAATATGTTCTGCTCGGGACCTTTCTGAAAGCATCTTTAAGAATTCTTCAAGAGGAACACACCCAAGAACCATTTAAGAGTTTTTTTAACATCATGAAAAATGCCATATCTATTGACCAACTCTACACCATGACCAGTCGTAACCTTTCTTTTCAAAACATTTCTAGATTTCTGAATATTTTGTACATATTCTCTGCTTGAAATCTTTCTAAAAGTAAGTAGCTCCAGAGGAACAAACCCAAGAACCCTTTAAGAACCCAAAAAAGGTTCCTCAAAGGGTCATTGGATAATGAACAGTTCTAGCTTTCTAAATATGTTCTGCTTGGAACTTCTATGAAAAGATCATTAAGGGATCCTCCAGAGGAACAAAGCCAGTCATTCACTTGTGTGAATTCTTATAAATTGTGAGATGTCACGGCTTTTTTTTCATATCCAAACTATAAGAGATATGAATCTTTCTTATGAATCTGTAAGAGAGAAGATGTTCCTCAAAGATTCTTTGGATGATTAACAGTTCTAGCTTTGTAAAAGGGTTCTGATTGGAACCTTTCTGAAGGTATCTTTAAGAGTCTCCCAAAAAGACAAACCCAAGAACCCTTTAAGATGCTCTTTGCCAGCAACAAGGGTTTTATGAATGATTAACAGGACTAGTTTTTAAAATATGTTCCGCTTGCAACATTTCTGAAAGAATCTTTAAGGGTTCCTCCAGAGGGTCAAACCCAAGAACCTATTACGATGCTAGCTGCCATCATGAAAAATCCACTGACCATCTCTACATATCAACCTTAACCATTAAACGTAACATTTCATGGTGTAACAGTTCTAGCTTTCTAAAAATGTTCCACATGGAACGTTTCTGAAAGAATCTTCAAGGATTCTTCCAGAGGAACAAACCCAAACTTTCACTTGTGTGAATTCTTCTAAATCGCGAGACGTTATTGCTTTCATCGTGCGCAGATTCTTTGAAAAAGCAGTAGATAACGGTTCTGAGCTTGCTAAACACGTTCTGTGTGGAATCCTCTCTGTTGAGCCAATATAAAGAGCTTTTTAAGAGTGTAGGAAGGTTGTGAGTTTGAATCGTGGTGCTGCCGAGCTTGATCAAGGTCCTTCACCTTTAAGCGTCTGCCAAATGAATAAATGTAGAAGAGTGCTACAGTTCCAGCACATTCTGTGTTATCCTACGCTAGCGTATAGGTGCCAGACGACCCCAAACTTCATCAAACGTGTTTACAACCCTCACGACAATATTTCTGGATGATGTAGTCCAAGAGCCACACAAGCAGCTAATCACAATGGCTGCTCTGAGAGTGGATGATAAGAATGAGGGGCAGCTCTCGCTGAGCTCCCTTTCCTCCCCGCAGTCTGAAACAGATGATGGGCCATCTGGAAGAGGACAATGCTAATCACAGGGATGCCGGTGTGGATGAATGGCCAGCCTGAGCTCTCGCGACGTCGAGTGGCTCGTCCCACAATGCCGAGCGTCGGCCTGCCAAGTCCAGTCCTGTGCACTGGCCCGGCCTCTTTCCTGTACCCGTTCTGTCGCCAAAAAGCCACCGCGCACGTGCCGCTTCCTGTCGATTCAGGAAGTTTTTGGTTGTGGTCCCAACCGCCGACAAATGGGCAGTGACTTGGGTGTTTAGTCATTTCCTACTTCCTTATTGGAGTTGTTCATCAATGGCCATTCTTTGAATTGTGACTGATGGGTCACATCTGCAAACTTTCGAAGGGGTTTTGTTTTGGGTTCAGTTTCCTTCCATCAGAATTTCATTTCTTTCATCTGTTTTTTTTCTCCTTGTGCTAGCTGTCAGATGGTTCAATTAAACTTAATTATGATAGTTAACATCTCAGGGAATGATAGAGGTTCTGAAAAAAAAAGATTAGAGGAATTTTAAGAGTTTTGCATCTCGCAGTGATTAACGCAGTAACACACAGATTCGGTGGTGTTGAACACAACAATCACAGGCCGTAAAGTTTAATGGACAATTACCTACTCGTGTGACAAGTATATTATACATGGGTGTGGCCCAAGCAGGCATCATATTGGGCTACCTACAAATATAGAAAGCTGAAAAACCGAAGCGGCCTCTTCACCGTCAGTTATTAACGTTTACTGCGTGAGGAAATTGCCGTTTAATTCCTCTATCCTCTGAATATGTGGGGAGCAAATCAGAACCTATACATTCTTTATGAGCAAATAAAAGCCAGTGCCAGGTCAGAGCAGCGTGCCGAAGACAGAGCCTGGCCTGGTGCTCCTGATGCTTTCCAGCTGTTTCTGAAACCGCACTCTACTGTCATTTACCATCAGTGCTGTTCCTGTATCCGAAGTTTTTAGCAAGGTCTTTTTATCCACTTGAGATGCTTCCCAGATCCTGTGCTACTGCATGACTTGTCAGAAGGACTATGTTCAGCTAAGTGTGTGTTTTTTTGATTTGTGAGCAGTGGTAGCAGCAGGAGCAGCTGTGCTGTTGTGGCCGTGGTGTCCCCTGATCTCTCTCGGCTGGGTGAGTCCTTTCAGAAAGCCTAAGTAGTAATTAGATAGAGCAGGCCTGGTGGAGGTGACCTCATGTTCGGCGGTTTGGGCGTATTTACAATGATGAACAATATACAATGCCACCAGCTGAAATTACAGGGAGTGGTGGTAGAACACAGAGGAGAAAAAAAGAAAAAGAAAACTCTTGTAATTTGGAACTTGTTAAAAAAAGGAATGGGATGGAAGCTGGAAAAGCCAGATTGTCAGCCCCTTCTATCTCTATTTCTGACTCGATGCACCATTTAAAATAATCATGGTTATCCCTCCCATTTACGTCAAGCCAGAGGCAAAAATGAGCATCTAAAACTCTGACCAGGCCTGAGTTTAAATCAGAGATGTATATGAAAAAAATGCTATGGCTTGGTTTTATCAAGGACGTTGCATCTTGAGAGTATGAATAGCTACTGCTTATATAGTATTATTAATTATAAAAGCAGGGTTATATTTACTATAAATTACATGTAAGTATGAGCAAGATGGCTGATACTTGTATCCTGGGTGCATTCGGTGCATTGTTTGTACATAGCCAAAAAAAAAAAAATGAACAGAACTAACCAGAAAAGAAGATGGAATAACAATGCTGTAAAGTTTTACAGAGGAGCTCATGCAGCTTGTCTGCAGTTATTCACATTTATATGACATCTCCATGCCACTCCACAGCAACAAACAAGGCTACAAAATCAGGGGAAGTGATTAAAGAAGGTATTGAGGTGTGGGCGGAGTACGTTTTAGCTCTGATCTGCCCCCTAGTGGAAAGAGATTTTAATCCTGCAGATGTACAAAAGGTATGCAGGTGAGTATATGAACAATGTCACTTGCTTAGAAATTCAAAACTAACTGGATAACTAAAAAAAAAAAGAGACACAAAAAGCAAAGGAAGTTTATTTCCAAACCAAAACAGAACATTCCAGCTAGAACTTAATAACCAAAGTCTTTTGGCTTCGACTTGCCCCCTGCTGGAAAGTTATGGCTGCCGAACATATTTCGGTGTTGGTGAAGTACGTTTCGGATCTGACCTGACCCCTAGTGCACAAAGCTTTTAATCTTGCAGATCTTGCAGATGCAGGTACACAGGTGAGTATATGAACAATTCTGTTACAATCTTCAAGATATTTCGCCACTCATATTCCTACTATAAATACAAAACAAAATAGATAACTTAAAAAATAACGCTTTATAGATATAACAAGCAAATGAAACTTTATTTCCAAGCCAAATCAATAACTTCCAGCTAGAAGTTAAAGACCGAAGTCTTTGGCTCTCACTCCTCCATGCCAAGCAAGCTTCATCCTAATGCGCCATGACTTTGCAAAGCAGATCTCAGGGTAGGAAATAAAAGCCCAGACAACTGCATTACTGTCCGACCTGTCAGGTCCTTTAAATATAGACTGCGTCCTCGCTGCCAAAGCCTTAAAAGCAGAGCTGGCAGGCAAGTGGGAGCTGCCAGTGACAAAAGCCCGTCATTTGGCGAGCTGCGATTTTAGCCGACAAAAATGGCCTTTTAAGCATATTTTTATACATTCAAGAGCAGTTCATTCTGTTCACCATGAATCAATAATAAGCAGCGAGCTGCCGACCTGGGATACAATTATCCACCTTGGAGAAGCTCTGCTGTCACACTGATGTGTGTGGAAGTGAAAGCGCTGTCAGGTGTAATGGCGTTCATAGCGCTGAGCCCCGAACAATCCGGGAGGAACAAAGCGCACGCCCACGTGTGCAGGGTGCTTACACACGGGCTTTAGCGTGATGTCGAAACCTTTGGAGAGGACATGACAATCATATTCTATTTCTTACTTAGCAACGGCACCTACGGTTCCATGTGGTCCCACTGATCAAGGCCATACCTTTAAACTTAATGATGCAATATCACTCGAAATCATTTTTTTAAATAACTAAACAATATTTACGAGATTACACAACTTCAGATGTTTGTTACAGTGCTGTACTGAGTGACTGTATTACTGTTACCACCCTGAAATTGATTATTTTCATAAGTGTTCATAAGTGTTTCATAAGTGTTTTATTCCTCTTATACCAAATATTTACTGATTACAAATTTTTTAAAGAACGACACATTGTGCTTTTTATCAATTGTTGCATTTAATGTCTGAGAAAGTTAGTTCCTGTTCTCTCTCATGTTTTAGCAGCAATAAACAGTCGTTCCCTCACCAGCCTCTCTTTTTTCTCTCTCTTGAAGTTAATAAGACAAAAAAAACCACAGCTTGTCATGTGACCGAGAAACCACAAAAACAGTTACAGCTTTACCTCTGACTGTTACAAAAGCAGTGACACTGGAGACTCCTTCCGCAAATGCTACTTAAACATCTTAATCTGTTTATTATCATGTGGAGTGTCTGCTGTATACGTTCCTATGAATGACAACATATTAGAACAAGAGCATTAATATAAACCTGTGATTTGCAGCTACACTTTTGTCAGAGCTGCTGTTGTAGAAAATTATTCGACACCTTCTGACCAATCACAATCCAGGATTCAGCAGCAGTAATTTACATAGTCCATGAATAGTGCCTTACGTATTCTACACCAGGACCAGAAGGAAAACTTTGTTGCAGGTAATTTGAGGTAAATGATGTGATTACATTCTTCAGGAAATTGTGGAACTCATTTCAGCAGAAAGTTGGAAACTGAGGAGGTAATGGAGCAGGAGGTGTGCTGCTGTTCGACGCCCCCCGATGTACAGGCCTTTTGGACCGGGTCCTAATAGAGGAGGAAAATATTGGGTTGAGGGCGATGGGAGTCGCTCCAGCTGTTCCTCTGCCTGGTCTACAGCAGATGTCGGCACTCCGCAGATCTCCTCGTGGACGTTGGAAGCCATCTTGGATACCTGAGAGCTAAAGATCTCTAGTCAATGTGTGAGATTCTTCAAACAGAGACAGGCAACACTGACACCATCCTGTGTTTTACAGTGTAATAAATGTAATACCAAAAAACTAATCAAAATAATTAAAATCCTGTATATGTTTCTTAGATAGGAGAAATCTCACATGGATCAGAATATACTGTACAAATACTGTACAAACACTGTACAAATACTGCAAGAATACTACACAAATACTGTACAAACACTGTACAAATACTGCTCAAATACTACACAAACACTGTACAAATACTGCTTGAATACTACACAAATACTGTACAAACACTGTACAAATACAGCTCAAATACTACACAAATACTGTACAAACACAGTACAAATACAGCTCAAATACTACACAAATACTGTACAAACACAGTACAAATACTGCTTGATTACTACACAAATACTGTACAAACACTGCAAGAATACTACACAAATACTGTACAAATACTGTACAAATACTGTACAAATACTGCTCAAATACTACACAAATACTGTACAAATACTGCTTGAATACTACACAAATACTGTACAAACACTGTACAAATACTGCTTGAATACTACACAAATACTGTACAAACACAGTACAAATACAGCTCAAATACTACACAAATACTGTACAAACACTGTACAAATACAGCTCAAATACTACACAAATACTGTACAAACACTGTACAAATACTACACAAATACTGTACAAATACTGTACAAATACTGCTCGAATACTACACAAATACTGTACAAACACTGCAAGAATAATACACAAATACTGTACAAACACTGTACAAATACTGCTCGAATACTACACAAATACTGTACAAACACAGTACAAATACTGCTTGATTACTACACAAATACTGTACAAACACTGCAAGAATACTACACAAATACTGTACAAATACTGTACAAATACTGTACAAATACTGCTCAAATACTACACAAATACTGTACAAATACTGCTTGAATACTACACAAATACTGTACAAACACTGTACAAATACTGCTTGAATACTACACAAATACTGTACAAACACTGTACAAATACAGCTCAAATACTACACAAATACTGTACAAACACTGTACAAATACTACACAAATACTGTACAAATACTGTACAAATACTGCTCGAATACTACACAAATACTGTACAAACACTGCAAGAATAATACACAAATACTGTACAAACACTGTACAAATACTGCTCGAATACTACACAAATACTGTACAAATACTGTACAAATACTGCTCAAATACTACACAAATACTGTACAAATACTGCTCGAATACTACACAAATACTGTACAAATACTGCTTGAATACTACACAAATAGAAATTTGTGACAGGTACATAGGAGAAACCTGAGCATTCGCATAGATGAGACTAAACTGCACAAATACTATACAAACACTGCATAAACTCTGCATGAGTATGGTGCAAACACTGCATGAACACTACACAAATACTGTACAAACGCTGCATGAACACTACACAAATACTGTACAAACACCGCATGAACACTACACAAATACTGTACAAACACTGCATGAACACTACACAGACACTGTACAAACACTGCATGAACACTACACAAATACTGTACAAACACCGCATGAACACTACACAGACACTGTACAAACACTGCATAAACTCTGCATGAGTATGGTGCAAACACTGCATGAATAGTGCACAAACACCACAAAAATTCAGTACACACATTGTTCAAATATTATACAAACACTGCACAAATACCAAACAAATACCGAACAAATACTATGCGATTTAGTCTGGAATAAAAACTTTTTGCTTTGAAATTTTTTAAGTTAATCATTCGGGGTTTACGGAGCTGTCGTGTGTCGTCTGTTTGTAAAGCACAGCACATTAAACTACTGCGGAAAGATAAAGCATGAAAAGTATAAAGAATGAAAAATAAAGAATGAAACACATTTGGAAATATTAAAGTGTGTAGAGGAATGTGCACAGACATGAAGGGGTTTGAGAAAAGCTGATGTTTAGTGTTTAATTAAATTGTATTTTCATCTACAAATGGAGAAAAAAAATAAAAACAGCACCCGCTGATTGACAGTCTGTCTTTACACCATTAAATAATTTGCTCATCAAAACTGAGCGCCGTAATTAGCCACATTAACATCCCTGATGGATTATTTATCCCAATAGCTCCTTGCTAGCCCTGTATATAAACAGATAAGTGTGGATATGGCGGATTGGTTTTATTGTAAACAGAAAAAAAAGGGGCGGCCATAATTAAAATTCCTGATGGAGAGATGAAGAAAAAATTAAATAAAACTTACGTGTTGCAAATCGGAGCCCATCTGCTCCGATACGAGCGGCGAGGACGGCTCGGCGGTGGGTCAGAGGAGTGTGAAAACTGATTAATTACCTCAGATGAGCAGGACCCTCGCATTAGAGAGGAGAAAGTAAGAAAAGAGAAGAGAAGAGTCAAGATTTAGGCTTTAATGTGAAGGTTGTCAAAATTCATTTAAAAGAAATCCAGTGATGAAAGCGCCAAGAGCATCGTAATTAGCATAATGGAAACAGTGCACATACAGTGCAATGTCTGAGCTGAAATCTACACCATGACACAGTTAAAGCAGAAGAAATGAAAAGTCATGAAGTCATAAATTCCTGTCGTTCTCTTCATTTTCAGTGCTGCTCCATGTGAGAGAGCCATTACACAATTCAGGCAGAAGTGTTCATTTTTTCGGCCCTCGTTCGTCCATTTGCGCCGGCCGTCTCTGCGTCCTGCAGGCCGAGGCATTCAGGAGTCAATGACTTGCTCCACGGGTCATCCTTTTCCGAATAATTTACCAGCTTCAATTAGACCTTGTCGGTTGTCATCTGCGTCGCGGCGGAGTTAATGTATTAAAACGACTAACAGTCTGAATTAAAACACACACAAATACACGCAGCACTAACTGGTGATCACTCTGCTACACACAGGAATAAACATTTTTTTTTTTTGGCCAGACAAATTAGGAGCAGACCTGTTTGACAGGCCCCCGTTAGCCCAGAACAAATGTGAAGACGAGGGGAAATTGTTTGACACACTTTCAGCAAAAAAAAAGAAAAAAAAAAACCCTGCAAGTGAACCCTTTAGAGCAAGCCATCCTTTAGCGTCGGGTAATGGCTCCTCGTTGTTAGGTTCAATAGAAAAAGCTATTCATACTGTTGTGTGATTGAAAAGAAAATTGAATCCTTTTGATTTTATAAATGTGTCTATTACTGCATTTGCACACCAAATTTCAAAGGAAATTATAGAGAAAGGAGTGATTCTCCGAGAGGAAATGCCTCTACGGGATGACATTTTGAATTCCAGCCTGAACATCAATATACTGTATGGCCGACAGAATAACTCCAAAACCATATGATTTTTTTTCCAGAGTAAATAGGGCTGAAAGGCTAAAATTGCGACACTGCATATAAATATAAATATAAATGTTAATGCACAGATAGTTCCTTCTTTATTTGCTGTGAAGTTATGAGAAACTCTCCACTGTGTGGTGCAGAAATTCTCCCGAGAAAGGAAAATGCACAAACATGTATAAAGTGCAGAAACACTCGCCGTCTGTGCGCTCGACCAAATATTAAAGGGGCCTTTTGATAGGAATTGGGCTTCAGACAAAATGGCAGTGTTGCACGCTTACAGGCAATTAAATAAACAGCAAACAGAGTTTCCGAGTTTCAGAGATGGAACGCATTTGGACGAAGTGTGTGTTCTCTGCTGTTCAGTCTAAACATTTACAAGCTGCTGCTCTCAGCTAAACCTTTTTCAAAACACATTACTGTAATTGTTCTTTACTCTGAAAGCAACCTGGAAACATCACGATGCTTACGCTAAAGGAGAATAAGTAGAGTGATGGGGTAGTTTCCTCTGAGTGTTTTATTCCTTTTATACCACAACAACTTTCTTACATTTTAATCTGTTTATAGTAATTAAGGTGTCAGTGTGATGATGATGGGCTGCTGTTATCAATCTTTTACTAAAGTTAAATGTTTAAATGTTTTTGTGGAAAAACCAAACTAAAAAAATTCTTGCCATAAAAAGATTTTCTTCATACTCACATGTGTAAATTCATAAAAGCCAGTGAGCTGTAAATGATCAAGCACGGCACGTTTACGTGTAGCCACGCCCACAAAACTCCCAAAAACAAAATGGCGACTAAACGGTGAAAGAGCGCCTCCTAAGTGCGGTCTGCACTAAATCTTCCAGTAACGCAGCTCAGCCACTGCAGCGAGTCAGCTACCATAGACACACACTAACGCTAATGCTTTTATAGGGTGCAATTACTTTTGCCCTAATTGAACAGCTAGTCTTATTTGTCTTCTTTCAAGTCATTAATATTAATAAATGACCGTGTTTTACAAAGTGTTCATTAAATTAGTGTGTAAGTGAAATAAATAAGTGATTTAAACGTGACAGCGTTATCCGTAAATAAAATCGCAGTAACTCATCGATAATTTTACAATCAGTTGAATTATACAAACAGTCAAGGTTCACGTTAGTGAGTCTCCTAACACGCAAGTTTACATGTAGAATAACGTAAAATATGAACATTTTTCCCAAATAACTGGATTTTCATGACCACCACATTTCTTCCTGCAAACAATTCACGAATAAATTCGTTCTTAGCCCACGTGTGTTTCCTACATAGAATTCAATACAATACATTTTTTTCATCTGTAGTATATATTTACTAAATTAAGTATTTAGTCTTTGAATATGTATGAATATGCAAATTAGGAAACTCCACCCATGTCCGTTTTACGTATGATCTCTAACAGTCTACTATCACTCACATTTGTTAACTTAGCTAGCTGGCTAATTAACTGCTAGTCAGCTAGCTCAAGGTAGTCATATGACTGGGATTTTGATATCAGAGTTTCGATTTACGTCATTCTCGCGCTGCTGTTGCAGAACCAAACCTGTCAAAATCTAACATTAGCATAACAACCACCATCTGTAATATGACGTAAACTAGGAAGCTAGCTTAGCATACAGGTTCTGCGGCTGAGCATTTTTTCCGACATCGACATCCTCTAATCTCTAACCTGATTGGTCTGAAGTTTTTTAGCGAAGTTCTCAGGAAGTCACTGATCTGTATAATGAATGTAAGGTATTAAGGCAGAGTGGATTTTTTAATTGAATTTTTTAATTGAATTCAGTTCCATTAAAAGAAATGTTATTATCCTGTAAAATGCTGCGATTCTTATTCAATCTAAAAAAAAAAAAAAAAAAAAAAGATGGACTACATGGCATGGAACCTCGCATCTCCATCGGGCAGTGTGTAAATACAATTAACAAGAGATTAAATTCTATCAAAACAAACTTCTGTGGCTTGACCGATGACCAGAAATTGAATAGTGAATAGATTTACGTCACTTATCGTTGAACACAAGCTGCTGTGTGATCAGTGCAGCGCTACACCAGAGCGTTATTCAATTGCCCTGATGAATACATTTAAACACCATTCAGCGATGCACACATTTCACACATTTCACACATTTCACGTCGCACGCTCGCCATAAAGCACTTTTTTTTTTTGAAGGTTCAGCAAATGCTTATAATAACGGCTTTTAGACGCATCTGTAGTAATCACGGATATTCAAATCGAACGACGTCTCAGACACGGCAGCACAAGTCACTGAGGAACTCACGCAAAAAACCCCGTTTAACCGCCACTCGGCCCGACGGCGGCCGCCGAGCCATCGGCAACACAAAAGGGATAATAATTACTGCGATTCAAAGGCAGCCATGTTATCATTTATCACCTTTAAAAAAAAAAATCAAAGAGAGGCTTCTGACACAAAATCACACGAACTTCACACGTGAAAATTTACACACGCGGTTCCTGCACACTTCACGTTATATTTCACACACAGTACATGTCTTTATTTTCACATGATTTTTTTTTTTTTTACACAAGTCATGTTCTCATGTGAGTCATTTATTTTACAGAAAATCACGTGAAATTTACACGCGTGGTCTTTACATGTAGTGCATGAAGTACATAAATTCATTTATTTTCATGATTATTTTTTATTTTTTTCACGATCTTTTACATATGCTTCAGATATTTTCAAGTCTTTTTTTTTTTTTTTTTTTACCAGTGATTCATTTCTTCATGTGAAAAAAAAATCAAAGAGAGGCTTCTGACACAAAATCACACGAACTTCACACGTGAAAATTTACACACGTGGTTCCTGCACATTTCATGTTATATTTCACACACAGTACATGTCTTTATTTTCACATGATTTTTTTTTCTACTCAATTAATTTTTCACGTATGATTTTATTTCCCATGTGATTCGTTTATTTTTGTGATTGTTCCGCATGATTAATTCATTTTTCACATGATTTTTTTTTGCACGATTCATTTATTTTCACATGATTTTTTTTCCAAGTGATCAATTTTGTTTTCTTTTGTGATTCATTGTTACTCGTATAATCATGTGGAAAAAACATGTGAAATGTATATGATGTGATTTTTCCCATAACGGTCTACACACATTGCTTAAACACTTACTACACCCCTCATTTTTTCCCTTTTTTCTTTCTTTCTTCTCCTTCTTTGTCTTCTGCACGTGTGTTTGTATCTTTGTTCGTAAAAGTCCTGAATCATTTAGTACATGTAAATCCTCCCGTTAACAAAGACTGCATGTTTCTCTGAGGAAGGTGTGGTGATGAGGGGTTATTAATAATAAAATTAAAGTCATGAGCAGCAAAACTTAAACATGTACAGATTAGCAGATTTCTTTTTATCTTGGATTTTACGTGAGTTTGTCTGACTGTCTTCTGAAAAACAAGGAACGGCGAGAGAGCGAGAGAGAGAAAGAGAGAGAGAGAGAGAGAGAGAGAACCTTCTCTTTATTTATAACCTTCACACTCTTGCGAGTGTACTCCACGCATCACAGCTATTTCCTCGTTTTTTTTGAAGGTGAGAAAAAGATAAGTGACAACGTGGATGTTCGCTGTTCACATGAGGGGGATATGACCCAAGGACAGGAGCTAATTTATTAGCATGTGATTAGCGGCAGGGTGATTGAGCGGAGGCGAGGCGTGTCATGACGCCGCCGTGGTGGAGTTCAGGAAGACGGCGGGTGTCGGTGTAGCCCACTCCTGCGAAAGAACACGCACGTTTGTCTCGTCTATTAGCATCTCGCGCTGTCACATAGCCGCAGCAATCTCCAACCTTTCCGCATCTCATTCTCAGCTCGCGTCGTGTCTCGGGCTAGCTTTCGCTAATTCTGACACGGAGGACACTTTGGAAATGACTCTCTCTCGTCCCGCATGCTTAGACAGGTCACTGCGATTTCGCATATTCCATCAATCAGCCATGAAGAGAGAGATTTCTGCTTCTGCAGAGGTCAGCTAGCATGATTTTTAAAATTTATTTCTACTCATCGTTTTTTTTTTTTTATCTTCTTGACTGTAGGAAGATTCCACTGGTCAAATCGTGCTTTTTTTTATTAAAACTGAGTATTAATTCATTTTCATAATCAGCTTCTCTGCTGAATTATGACAGAACAATATTAGTCTTCTCACCTGAGAGATTTCTGATTTTTTTTTCTGCTGAAAGGTGGGCGGGACTATATTGCATAGAGGTGACATCATATCTACCAAAGGACCAATCGGAATGAGCCTCCTGCTTACATCAGCTCCTCTTTTACCTCAACCACAGAAACTAACGGGACTTCTTTCCTGCTGTCTCGGCCTCTTTTAAACTGAATAAATTACAGTTTAAAAAAAATGTAAAATATATTTTATACACTCTGTTTTAGTTATACACTCTGTTTCCTTTTTAACAGTGAGAATTATGAGAATTAGCAGAGTGGTGCGATCGAGATCATCGTCTATGCTCAGCATTATAAAAAGTTAGACAAGCCGTCTTTTAATTTAAATTAACACACTGAAAAGACAAGAAAAAGTTTTTGTGTTTCACGATATTATAAATATAAAAAATACAACAAAGTTAATCTGATCTCGTTGAGCTTCACCACGTGACCTCAAGAACAAGCAAAACAGTCCAGGAGGAGAACCAATCTTACGGTTTATTAGCCAAGCCGGAGTCGATCATAACCTCACAATATCACCGGCTGGACGAAGTCGAGTTCTAGACTGTTTCTATGATAAAGGCTTCAAACAGGAGCTAGTTTATAAATATATAAATAGATATTTCAGAAGGATGACCTAATATATTTTTTTTTTAAATCTGAGGTGTCTTTTCTCTCATTTCTGAAAAGATCTTCTCCATTTTGTCTGTAAATGTACATTTTGCTTCTGAAACTGTTTCACTATTTATATTTTATATAAAATATAATATAAAAGATTTGAGTTAAACAAGACACCTTCACCTCCAAAAGATTTATTTATAAATTTACAAATTAACACGTCATTAACAGTCTGAATGAGCCGCGTAACCCGAGTCTGAATACGGAGAACTTTCCCTGCATTGATATTCACATAGTGTAGCTAAAATCTCTGTAAAACATGGCTCCACTTCTCTAGATGGCGCTGTAGGAAGCTGACTATACTCTTAAAAATAAAAGTACAGGAAGAAGTTCTTCAGAGTGACGCTGTACATTAACCATTTTGCAAAACGATCAATTTTGTTGGTTTCAAAATGAATTGAATAATAATTTCAAACCTTAAATGGAATATTTTTATGGTGGAAAATGTTTCGTCCGTTTATTTTAAACCCAATAGGAAAAAAAAACAGTGAAAGGTTCTTTTAGGAAACAAAAAATAACGGATCTTATGTTGAATAAATTGGTAACACTTTAATTTAAGCAATTAATACATGGCTTACTAATTAAATATTAGCTTGTAATTCTTCGCTAATATATTAGCAAACATTAGCAAATGATAGTATTGTAAAGATTTTCACAATCCTACTATATGAATATGAATACATTAAAAAAGTAATCATAATAACAATAATGCATTAATTAACCATTAATTAATCATTAATATATCATTAATAAACTATGTATTACTCATAAATAGATTATAAATAGTTTGTTAGTGAGTATTACATTAAAATGTTATCTATTGCTTTTATTTTCAGACACTTTTGTGCTTTAAAAATGTCCAGAGTTTAGGTTTTATGACTTTTATGCCGAGGACCGATGCAGTGTAACCCTCAGTGTGACTTTGTATAACGTAGACTAATTTACTTACGTGTTAGATTTCGCTGTTGGAAAAGTTGCTTGTTTATCATCTTCAGAACAAATTAGCAGGTTAACTCACCACTATAAACAATTTCGCTTAGTAACTGGCGCAAACTTGGCGTAAAGTCCTTGTGGTTTTAACAAGAGCCTGTTTCAGGTTTCCGATTAATCGCGTCTCTGTGTCTGTCTTCTCATCTTCTCATCGTCATTCCTCAGAATGAATAGAATCACATATTCAGGAAGCAAGGCTGTTTTAGCGAGTGTATAAATTAAGGCACATACTGTAGAATGAAGCGCTGATGCGATGAGATAAAAGTGTTTGGTGTGTGAGGTGCTTTGTGGGAACTTTGTGCTATATGCATAAGCGTGAATAGGAATGAAATTCGTCCTTGGGTGTTACGAGCTCAAAGCGATGAGTGTTTCTGTCATTATATCAGTGCGGCATTCTGCGAACGGAGGTCAGGAGTGCAGACCCCCCCCAACACACACACACACACACACACACACTTCTCACCTCCATCTCTCTCACACACACACACACACACACACACACACACACACGCACACATACATACATACATGCACAAAGCCGAACAAGGTCTGTCAAACTTGATAATTACACATTCATCACCTCAGAGTTGTGTCGGAGTGATTGGGTGGCTTCAGGAAAGAAACGCGCTTGTCACGGCGGTATTAACCGTTCCATTAGAACACAGTGATTATGTTAAATGAATCAACGCCGGGGCTCGACACCTTGGCCGTGAAACCGAGGAAATATTTAGAATCTGTCTCCTGACACTACTGTGAGGAGGGGTGCAAAAGGGGTGGGGGGTGGGGGGGGGGGGTGGGGGGTGGTGTGTGTGTGTGTGTGTGTGTGTTTGAGGTTGTAGATGCAAGGTTGAATGCACAAAGAAACTGATTATCAAAAATGTTTTTAATCCAATTCCTTTTCCCCACGCATGTGAAATGTGAATGCACCGGATTCATCACAGGGGCGAACAGGAGGAAGGGGGGCAGGCAGACGGGGCGGAAAGAGGGGGAGAGGGGGCGGCCGGGGGGCAGAAGGAAGGGGAAGGGGGGGCGGACGGTCCCACACGGCTTGTAGACGGTGTGTACTGTGATTGAGTTAAATTGAGTCACAATATAATAATTATAAACTGACTCTGGAGACAAGGCAGGGTTCATCTGTCTCCCGGCGCTCGTCGGAATTAATCACAGGAAATCGAGGTTCAGAGCTCGACTCGTTCGTACGGCCCACTGGACTCCATCCCGTGATTAAAACACTGATCCGGTGCCACAAAAAAAAAAAAAAACGCTAAACTCGAGACGATACTGGAGCCAGCGGAATGTAAAATGAAACGTTCGTACCAAATGTGTTCCCGTGTGTCTGGAATAAACGGATGGCGCAATAATTTAATCACATGCCAGCTGAAATATTGCTAAATTGATTTTAGTGAAACAGAAATGGAATGCAAAATGAAGTAGAAGTTTTTATTTTTTAAAAAATTTATTTATATACATATATATCTTTTTTCAAGACTAGGATAGAAGCCGTGTGTAACGTAACAAGATGTGAGACTTCATAGATAAGACGTCAAAGATATTAAAAGTAGGAAGTGAAGGAAAGAGAGTGAGAGAGAGACTGAAAATAGTTTTATTAAAAATGAAAAACAACTAAAACTGCTTTTTCCTCCATTCTGACTCACCAAATTAGGAGTTATTATTCATAATTAATAATTAATTTTAAAATGCAGCTCAAAGTGTTTCATAGAAGTAAAGAAGAAAGTGAAGTAAAGAAAATATTTAAAGATAGAGAGAAATGAAGAAGCAAAAGGTAGTCCAAAAATAAAACGGGAAAATAATAGAAAATAAAAAATGCAATAAGTAATCACAGGGACTGAAAGAATAAAATAATGAAATAAATAAAATATTAAAATATCCTAAAAACATAATAATAATATATAATATGTAATAAATGTGTAAAATAGAATGAATGCAATAGCAAATAAACAGTGACAGTAATATAATTTACACTAATGTAAAAATAACAAGCCAAAAAGTAAAACAAATAATAAAAGTGGTAAAAAAAAACCCCACTATTTATTTATTTAATTTATTTATTTATTTTTCTCAGTGAGAGATGGATGTTAATGAAGTGCCCAAGATCTTTATAGTTCATTCCTTCTATTTCAGGACATCTTAATATTTTTGAAGAGAATTAGAGAATTAGCAGATTTTTTTAAACAGTGCTAAGAAATGACATTTTTATGACAAAGATAATGACGACATGCCGAATTATCTTCAACATCTGTCACTTGGGTCAAGCTAATTACACAGCAGCTAGAGAAACAAGGCCGAACCTTTTCCAGCGCGTACAATCCCTCATTGATTTTCTATAGAGACAGAAGCGCTAATAAATTTAGCTACTGTAACTAGACCAGGTGGTCAATCATTGTCCCGTTTTCAAAGCCCTTGATGAGGACCGTGTTACAGCAGGGGAAAAATAGAGCATTGTTCTGCTTAATTACAGCATGTCAGAGACAAGAACGGATTTGCATTTTAAACAAGCACTTAATCTGATTGGAGAACAATTGTCAGAAATTTCATTAAATATGTGGAGGGCAGCAACGTGTGTGTGTGTGTGTGTGTGTGTGTGTTTTTCTCTTTCAAAATAATAATCTCAGGCCTTCATGACTCACAAAAAAAAAACTTATTTCCAATTTCATCTCAACTTTATTCTTGAAATCATGTTTGTTTTTTGTTTTTTCTCTCCATTATCAATGATTCATTTCCTTTTGCAGTTTGCTTTCTTTAAGTCCGTGTTCATTCACACGCAGCACAAGGTTTGAAGTGAAAGAGAAGAAAGAGGAAAAAAATAAATAAATAAAAATGATGACTCCTCACTCCTCACCATTTCCTGCTCCTGATTTAAAGTGGGCTCGTCTGCTTCCTGCATATCTAACAACTCTCTCTCTCTCTCTCTCTCTCTCTCTCTCTCCGTCTTTATCTACGATTCCACTTATTTACAGATCACTGCAGAAACATCTGCTCCTACACTCACCCCCGAATCTGTGAAGTGATGTTTTGCAATATAGCATTTAATTTTTAATGCCGATTCAGTTCTCCTTCAAAACACTAGAAGTTCCATGGAGAGGCGTCTTTTGATGACGACTACACAACATCCAATAGAGGGAGAAAATGGCGGAATTAAAGCGGATAAACAGAGAGACGCAAAACAAACCCGGGAGTAAACACAGAACCGGCGAAATTCACAATGTAAATATATATTCTGTAAATATACACATGCGGCGAGGTGAGGGGAGAGTTTCAGATTTATATTGTCTTTTTTTCCTCTTTAGAGCTAATTTACTCTGTTTTTATCAAATAAAAAGAGAGAGAGACAGATGGAAGAGAGATACAGAGCGAGGAACACAGAGTGAGAAAGAGAGAGAGAGAGAGAGAGAGAGAGAGAGATTGAAAAAGAGACAGAGAGAAAAGCAGAAGGAGAGAGACAGAAAGTGAGAGAGAGAGATGGAAGGATATGGAGAGATGTCGAGAGAGATAGACAGAGATAGAGAGAGACAGAGACAGACAGACAGGCAGAGGTGAAAGAGAGACAGACAGACAGAGAGATACAGAACAGAGACAGAGAGAGAGAAGGCGAGAGACACGGACAGAGAAGGAGACATACAGAAAGATATATATAAAAAGAGAGAGAGATGGAAGAGAGAGACAGAGAGAGAGAAAGACAGAGAGACACAAACTGTGAGAGACAGAGAGAGATAAACAAAGACAAACAGAAAGACAGAAAGTGAAAGAGACATAGACAGAAAGATGGAGTGAGCACGACTGACACATACAGAGAGAGAGAGAGAGAGATACAAAAAGAGAGAGATGGACACAGAAAGAGTGACAGACAGATACAGAGAATGAGACAGATTGTGAGAGACAGAGTGTGAGACAGATTGTGTGAGAGAGAGAGAGAGAGAGAGAGACAGATTGTATGAGAGAGAGAGAGAGACAGAGACAGAGAGAGAGAGAGAGAGAGAGACAGAGACAGAGAGAGAGAGAGAGAGAGAGACAGATTGTTTGAGAGGAGAGAGAGAGACAGATTGTATGAGAGAGAGAGAGAGAGAGAGACAGAGAGTGAGACAGATTGTTTGAGAGAGAGAGAGAGAGAGAGAGAGAGAGACAGAGAGTGAGACAGATTGTTTGAGAGAGAGAGAGAGAGAGACAGACAGAGAGAGAGAGACAGATAGAGCACCTGCGTAACAAAAGCGATGCTTTTCCTCAAATGATCATTCACACACAATTACACTGAAACACTGAAGAGGTTTCCGCTATTGTCACCAGGCTGTTCTTCCTTTTTCACCCCTCAACACACACACACACATATACCCCCACACACACACACACACGTCGCAAACTAAGTTGTGATGCACCTGCAGCTGCTCATTCACAGCACGAGACGGCCGCTGGAGCGCCGCCAGGCCTCCCCGCTTCCCTCAGCGCAGCGACGCCACGTATTGATTTGCGATACAGCATAATAGGCCATCAGCTTAATTATTACTGAAGAGAGCGCATTGTTTCTCCGACGTTTCTCTTCCTCGTCCAATCTCGCAGAGCCCCAATGACTCATGACGCTCGGATTGATTTGCATACCTTCCCAACAACAACAACGCTTCGTTAGTGATTTACAGAGCAAGTACACACACACACAAGATCACAAACATTAACTTTCCCTAAACACAAAATTCATCATTATTTCCTAAACTCACAACCTTTTAGCAAAGCTAGCTACAGTTAGCTAATTTTAGTGCTAAACAAAGTGGTTATCATGGTAACGTTATATTCTGATGTTTTGTGCTGTTCTTAAATAAATGAGTGAGAAAGTGAGTACATAAATCCAGACTGATCCTGAAATCTCACTTTTCTGAGAAATATATGCTAGTTCACTAGCAGTTAGCTAAGGGCCTAGCTAAGTTAGCTAATGTTAGGCTGTAAGGGACATGGGGACGTGTCGGAATTTGCATATTCATGCATATTCATAGACCTTGCATTGAGATGTAACTAGATCATTTATTTGCGGTACAATTTATTATTTTACAGGAGTTTAAATAGATAAGATAAGATATGATAAAATAAGAGAACACATTGATCCTAAAAACATTTGTATTGAAAGTAACATGCGATATAAATAATACAAGACAAGATTAGTAATAATGAGAAGAAAATAATTAAGATCTTATATCTAAAGATGGCTTTACACTGTATCATTTTATACAGCGCTGCTATGATGATCGTCTAAAATCCACCAATAGGAAGACACGGAGGATACAAATACGGTAGAGGCGATGGAGAAACGTAAACAAAACATGCTAATGGACAGAAAAAGAAATCTCCTCATTACCTCCAGCTCACTGTGAAGAACATGTGGGTTTATCCGAACCCGTTTTTTGCACGAGCTGATTTCCGGATCACGCTGATTGATGACGTAAGCAGCATCGTACGTAATCGTTCTCTTTAATCGCAGGTCTATTGTTATAGTTAGTCTATTGTCTATTGTTTATTGTCTATATATTGTCTATTGTATATAGTCTATAGTCTATTGTCTTGAGTATCATCATCATATCTTCTTAATAATCTGACATGGAGAAACACGCTATCACACAGCCTGTTACATCTCAACACATTTATTCTCAATAAAAAGTACCAAGATCTATGAATATGCATGAACATGCAAATTCAGAAACGTCCCCATGTCCCTTACAACCTAACATTAGCTAACTTAGCTAGGCCCTTAGCTAACTGCTAGTGAACTAGCATATATTTCCCAAAAAAAGAAAAAAATTTTATGAACTCATTTTCTTGGTGTTAGGAATTGAATCTGTTTTTTTTTTTTTTTTTTTTTTGCAGAATGTAAACATTTGCAAACTGGGCTGTAGAAAAAAAATATTTAGAAAAAAATGCCAAAATAAAAATAATTTTTTTTTTGCAATTTGGTGCACAAGCCGAAGAAAAAGAACGCTTTTGCTTTTTACTATTTTATTGTACAAAATTGTAATATTTATTTATTTATTTATTTATTTATTGCAATTTTTAAAGATTAAAAACACTTTGTAACTTTCACTCACATCACCGTAACCCTTTTAATTGAACCCGAAAGAATTTTATTGGCCGAGAAGAATTTTTAAGACTTACGAAGAATTTGATGTAAGAGCTGCTCTATTTAAACAGACAAAACTGAAACAAAGCAGCTAGACAGACTGAATAATAAAAAAACAGAATTGAGTATTTGAGTAATGATCTTAGTAACGATAGCCAAACAGTAATCTGAGTATCACTGAGTAATTGAGTAAGACTTTAAAAACAATACTGAAGAACTTTTCAGTACTTTTTCCACCACTTCGTGGGAAACAGAGACGACACCAATGACTGAAGAGTGAAATGTCAAAGTGTCGGAGCGATGCCGGGATTCTCCGCCAAGCTCGGAGCCGTTGTTCGTCTCTCTTTAGGGGCATGAGAAAGTTTTTTTTAGCCATCCGTCACAGACGCAGATACGACTTGGTCATATCATTTTTTTCCAGGCGTAGGTTAGCAGAGGTTAGACTGGGTGAGTGCATTAAGGAGGTTCTCAGAATGAACGAGCTGTATTAATTCACTGTACGGCTCTGTCTGAGAAAGCCGAGTGACCGAGCTTCCCAGTGTGAGAGCGACGTTTCAGAGTGGTCAAGCCCTGCACAAGCCCTGTGTTCGACTGAATCGGGCCTCAGACCGGCCGGCTCAGGAATGCATGGGACTGTTTGTGTTGGAGCGCCGTTTCTGTGGTCTTAACCCATTTCCTCGTAACGGGCACAACAGTTGACTCATACGCCGAACAAAATGTTACTTCTTCCAACCAACGCACAACTGCTGCGTCTTGAGGAATCGTAAAACGTTATTCAAACACTTCACTGCTTACACCTTAAATAAGACACGGCTTTATGGTTATTATTGTTATTTTTTTAAATGATTACACACTTCCTGTCAGAGGTTTTATTACACTTAATGCCCCATGATGTTGAGTTCTTACATCTGATTAGACAGCAGCTGCAAATCACAGGTTTATAAACGGATTAAAGAGAAAAATGTCTGTAATTGGTAAATCACAGTTTTATCTATAATTATTTCACTCGTTCTAATACGTTATTGTTTCTATAGTAACAGCTCATTCACAAGGACTCGTATGGCAGACGCTCTGCTAATAATAAAAACAAATTAAAAAGAAAAACGTGCATCATTGCTAAATGATATGATGAACTTTTCTGTAAGGAGATGTTTATTTAACATTTATGGAAAGAGTCTCCAGTGTCAGAGGTAAAGCTGTAGCTAAGTTTTGCGAAATCTTCAGGATAGAGGAGTTTACACTTTTTTTTTTTGCAGTTTCACGGTAAAATGCTTTAATAAGGTGCATTTTTTTTTGTTTTATTAACTTCAAGAAAGGTGGATGTTTTATAGCTGCTATAATGTAAGTGATAACAGGAACTGACTTGTTTCATGTCACATTAATGTAACTATAAAGGGATAAAGAACAATGTGTCATTCTTTAATAAATTAAAAAAAAATGTAATGTAAAAATTATAATCATGGCAAACTGCTGTGGTACGAGAGTAATAAAGCACTGTGCTGTTATAGGAAAATAATCACCATAGACACAGAGCCCAAACAAAATCCTACAGAGTGGAGCTGATGGTCTTAACCGTATAGATTAAACACTCAGACAGCTTTAGTATTAACTCTAAAACATAAACATGCAGTGCTGAATTAGAGCGATAAACATTTCAGCTTTTGTTGATTACAATAATTTTAAACTGTTTCAATAAACTGACATCATTTCTAATATTTCTCAATTTACTAAATGTTGAAAAAAGAAACATTTATCCATGAAAAATATTTAGAAGTAAATATTCTTTTAAAAATTTTAGAGGCCACTTAAATGAAAAAAAAAGTGTGCCAAAACTTTTGAGTGGCCGTGTAGCTTTCAGTGAAAAACACTAAATTGAAAGTGTGTATAGAATCTGCAGTGTGTAGTGTTGGGACGACAAAAGCGAGCTGATAGTGAGACTATGGGAGGTGACGAGGGCAGACGCGAGGTCTAAAGCCGTGTCCCTGGGCAAATTTGCAGCGCGGAGAAAGCGACAGCTTTATTCATGTCAGCAAACAGTGCAGCAATCTCCCAGAGAAATGGGCTTTGTGTCTGCGCCGGTCCCAACAGAGCTCGGCCACACATCTCTCCAATCTAAAAAAGCCGAGTCTGTAAAGAAAAAGCACACAGAAGCACAAGCAAGGCCAAATCCCAGCACCCCGTACACCTACCCATCAGCCCCCACGTCCCCTGCCTCCGACGCTGTTTTCTTTGGCTGGCCACGAACTCCGGCAAAGTGTTGTAAAGACACTACGAGTACAAAAAAGTATAGATTATACTGTAGGTGCTGCTGCCAGAAAGGTAAGCCTGTTTTGATGAGGAGGGGGCGTATCATAGGCGGCCTACAGGGATACAAAGAAAGCACTGTTTCCAAATGAAATAAAAAAAAAAAAATATGTAACTCGAAGCTGAATGAAGCTGACATTGTGCTCAGCATAAACCGTGCACTGTACAGACGTACCTCAGGACCTTTTTTTTATTTTTTAGAGAAAAAATATCCATATCCATAGACCCAGAAGTCTGCGTGGACCATCAGAGAGAAATCAGTGAAGTAAATATTTCATGTTCTTTTCTTTTATCTCCAGGAATCTGCCGATGCAGCAACAGAACCGATGTGACCGATCCCTGTTCACCTGTCTCGTGGGAGAACGATCCTGATTGACACAAACACTCGCTGGTCTTCATCAGTGTTGTCAAAGCAAACAAGATGGAGCTATGTGGATGTGTCACGACACGGCAACTCTGAGAATACACAAAATCCCTGCTGACACAATAGAAATGAACAAGAAGCAGCGGTTATAGAAAATTGCAGTTTTTAGATTTATTTTAGATTTCACTTCACTTTTGGTGAAGAAAAAAAAAGCTTTTTGGGATGTACTTTGAGTTGAGTTAAGCATGTGTACTGAGGATTGAATACTTAAATTACACTGACAATCGGTATTCAAACATCAGACCTAACTACAGATAAATTCAGATGTTTTGTGAGAGTTACACACACAGTTTGTCATAACAGAGGCGTGCTTCACCTATGCATGATTGTGAACTTAAGTGCATTTTTTCTTGCATGAGGAGCAGTATTAAGTCCGGAGGAATGCGGAGGAGATTCCTCTTCACAGAGACATCGCCTATCTTAAGGACTGAATATTTCATGGATAAAATTAAACTTAACGTTTCTCTGTAAGCGTAGCAAATGAGCGCTTGGTCAGCTTATCCTTCAAATTGTGAGCATGTTTTCTTTACATTAAAGTGCATTGAATTAACAACAAATTGACAACCCAAAATAGCAAACGTTGATTTAGTATCTTGTGGCTTGTGCGCACAATTAACTGTCGAAGCACAATATAAAAAATAAAATGCTAAATAATAGGATGTGCTGGATCAAGTGCTATTTTATTGTGTGTAGAAGCCATTTGGGTATAATTACAACTAGGACTATTCTTACAGCAATATGATGACAATATAAAGTACTAGACTCCTAATAGACTCCTTGCTTTTATGGTACATAGTACTACATTTGACAGCAAAGAAAAAAATCATGACCTGCTTCTCAGTCCGCATTTTCTATCCCTGAAGTTTAGAGGCGAGGGCTTGTGTTTAAAAGATGGTCTAGATGCTACTAAAAAAAAATCGCAGACGCTTCTACTGAAGAAAAGAGGTGTGTATTACATGCAGATGACTTGCATAATATGAATGATTTCAACTTAAGCATGTGTGTAACCCGATTCTGAATACGCATAACTTTCTTAGCGTAAATACTGACATACATTTTGGACTTAAGTTGCAGGCTCTGATTCCAGTCCATTTAAAAATTAGCTTAGCACTTAATATTGCTTTAAAATTTCAGATCATAAAAGTTGACATAAAATGAAAACATTGTATTATTTTTTTAGAGATAAAAAGTGGGAGTCGCCACATGTGCCGAGTGGCGCAAACGGACAAGACGGAAGAGGCTTCGTGGCAGATGAGAACCCTGTCCAGCTGGAGGAACGAGGCTGAGAGAGAAAACAAGAATGAGAAGGAGTGAGAGACTCTCATCAGTGGCTTTCAGGCTGAGATGTCTCTCCATTCCTCCTCTTTTGTCCGACTTCTCCAGATCCTCCCTCCACTTGAGGACTGCTGCTGCTGCTGACGCTAGTGAAGGTGTGCCAAGTGGGTTTCGGCTCAAAATTACAGGCCTCGTTCTGTTTCGCTTGTCAGTGGAGAGAACGTGGTGATTCTTTATGCCAGGCTCAGCTTGGAAGGATGTAGAGAACACAAAGAAATACTCTCCAAGTCTCTCCTGCGGTGGCCAAAATACAGCCGAAGAGAAGAAAAATCAAAAGGAAAGGTACAGGACCAGGAAGATCTGGCCTTACCCTGGAATACACACTTTAACTCGGTCCAGGCGTCCCAGCATTCAACTTATCCAACAATTTTTAGAATTCAGGACTGTGATTGGTCAGTTGTGACAGCTGACAGTTCTGCAGCTGCAAATCACAGGTTTATATTAAGGTGCTCGTTCTAGTTTCTATAATAACAACAGCTCATTCACAGGGACGTATAAAGCGGACGCGCCACATGGACAGATTTTAAAAATGTGTGTAATTGTTTATTTAACATTTATGGAAGGAGTCTCCAGTTTCAGTCAGAGGTAAAGCTGTAACTTTAAGTTTTCCGAGCTCTTCAGGACAGAGGAGTTTTCGCTTCTTTGTGGTTTCTCAGGTAAAATGACAAGCTGCTTTTGTTTTGAGAACAAAAGCAGGAACAGGAACTAACTAGTTTCAAATACATTAAATGTAACTATAAATGGATAAAATTTATGATGTGACATTCATTAATAAATAAAAAAAGAGCAATTGTGGGCAAATTACTGTGGTGTAAAAGGATTAAAATATTTTGGACACTGTTGTCGAAGCTTTAAGGGTTCCTCAGAGGGATATGTGAAGAACCTGCACTGGATTTTGGAAACCTTTCTCGTGGAAACCTTTCTCGCATTCTAATCGCCTCTCCCTTAAGACACTTTGGATAAAAGCATCTGCTAAACGGATAAGCAAAAAAATTTCAAATGCTTACAGAAAAGTTATAGCAGCACAGAGAATTGAGAACTCAACCCTGATTGATAACGGAGCCAAAGTATCTAGAACGAGGACAAAACTGCTCGCATCCTGTCGAAGAAAATCCAACAGAAGACTTCATCCCTTAAACCAGAGCCTGTGTACATTAACTCTTACACTCCAGCTGTGATTCTTCAACTCCCCGCTGATGGACTTTTGAGAGTTTGAAGATAAAGCAACACACACGTGTTATTTGTGTAACAAGAGAACTGCAAGATGTCTGCATTTAAATTCATTAACTCAGGATTCTGTTTTTCGATTTGGCCCTGATGGTCTAAGCATTCCATGTTCCTCTGACAAATTGATTCTAAACCTAATCGGCCCACGACCTCGGCCACTAGCGCATGATTTACGGCGTCCATAAACTACAGCAGGCCATACACACACACACACACACACACACACACACAGAGCGTTATGAATTGTATTGGTTCTCAAGCTCAGTAAGTAACAGGAGTGCTTCTCAAAACTGCTGACCAACATATTCGCCGTGGTGAAGTCATGTGATTCATTAGAGTTCATTAAAGACACGGATGGAAAGGCAGAACCAAGCAAACGGCAGAAAAGAAGAAAAGATTTGAACAGAATGAAAAAGAAATCTGAAATTTGATTGTTTTTCATCATTGTACCATAATCACTGCAGTCTGCTAATAACCAACATCTGGAGATTCCACCACTGCATGGAAGACCAGAAAGTCCAAAACCCGAAGCTTCATTGTGAAAAATAGTGTTTTAAGAGTTCAATAGATAGGTTTTTAGCTTCCTAAAAGGGTTTTAGTCCAGTAAACAGTCATGTAGGGTTTTACATAGAACTCTTAAAGGTTCCCCCACATTGACAATACGTTTTCTAAAAGCCAGTTCACACATAAGATGCGTCACGTCAAGCGTCGCATGTAGCATCACGCCACGCGCTGCATCAGGACCTCACTCCATTCTGTTTTAAAAAGGGTTTCGATCCACACATTAATGACGTGTCAAATTCGAACCTGCGTGCCATGGTACTCCCTTCACGCTTTGTGTCTATTTTTTTTCCACTTGTGTGCATTGAGTGAAGCGAAAACTCCGTAGAAACACGCAGACGTCAGAAAACCGCACCTTCTATATACTGTGCACTCATGATTTACACAAGTGTGTAACCTGTAGCTACGTGTAGATACTCATTTTACGCCAACATAGGAAAACTAAATAAACACAAATACACATCAGTTATTCGCTGTCTCATGTTACGTTTTTATCTAAACGTTTCGTGATTACAGCAGACATTTTGCTCTGGACAAAATACACTTAGCAATAGCGACTCAAGAGCAAAGCATTGCGAGCTTGCTTCTTTGTTTTTTGTGCACTTAACACTCCAGTCGTTTTATTAGCGCCCTCTACAGGACAGTTTAGTAAAGCTGTTGAAGTAGCTGTGCACTGTGCTGAAGTGTGGAGCAGAGTTCCTCATCGTGGAACATGGGCTCGAGTTACGCACTGCGTGACATTTATACAGGAAACTGAGGAGGTGAACGAGCAACACGTGAGTGTGATTAGTAAACGTGTCTTGTGTGGATTGTCGGAGGTCTTGATGCGACGCTTGACACGATGCTTACGCAATGAATGTGTCTGGTGTGAAATTGAGGTAAGACTGTAGCTGTGCAGGAAAAATCCACAACGAGCTACTTAGTTAGCTATTAGCTTATGTGCCATTATTATTACATATTAAGAAAATCATCTCAGATTAATCCAGCACACCTTGTATCTGTTTTTTATAATTATTTTAATAAAAAGTCTTTAATCTTGTGTAAAGCTGAAATTACAGGAAATCAATCACTGGAAATTTTGTATTTCTACAGTTTCTGTGGTTCTTGTTTCTGTGGTTCTAGCTTTCTCTGAGGTTTTACTCCGAACCTTTCCCGACAGCATTACTTCAGTATTTCTGACCTCGTAGTTTCAAGACAAAAGCAAAGCAAACCTCCGTTTCCTCTCGACTCTACAACAGGCATGGTTTGAAGACTTCAAGGCATTTCCTGCTTTATCTGAGTGTTCCCTTTTTTCTCTCCTTCTTTAATGATCGAGACTTTGTTCCAGTTTAAATAGGATTTTTCCATAAAAGCCACGATAAACACATACTTCCCAGGAAAGCGCTTCCTCCCCATAATTTTCAGCAGCTTTGCCTTTATGGCAGCCGGTGAGCTATAAAGTGAAGGGGCTTCCACGTCAGATCTCAGGGTTGTTTTCTCTTCTGTTCTTCTGCTCCTTCGTTTCGTGCTTTCAGCTCTACTTATATCAATTGTTGGTTTCTGGTCTCAATATTGTGTGACAGATAAATATACATGTTCACGCTCTATTGGTGGGTTGGGTATCATTTTCAAGGATGGGTTTCTACATTGTTAAGAGTCCTTCATTATTTCTCATAGCAACCAGAACCATCATTTCCAAAGTTTGTGCTCCCTGTTAGTTATACTGTCATGGTTAGATGATGATGTTGGTACCAGAACCTGACACATTCTTCTTGCCTTTCTGGACCTACCTGACTAATCCTGATACTGCTTCGGCTTCAAGCTTTCCTCACTTGTGACTCACTTTCTCCTCCTGTAAATGGTCCTACATGGATACTGTAAAAAACTGCACTTCCCAAACTACATTACACCTCACTCATTAATCTCATGTGGATGCTATAGAAGGTGTCCCAAAAGTCTCCATAACACAGGGGACTGTATTTGCCAGCAGCACGTCGGTTTGCCTTCGTCAGCGGATGTTCGTGGACGTCACGTCTCGGTTGGTCTGCAACACTTCCAGTCTTTCTGAATTTGTTAATAAGTTTGGCAGAAGTGTAGTGTGTGATGTTCTCGCCATGTTTCCTGTTAAAGTCCATCACAACCTTGCGACAGCTTCCCAATCCAGCCATGAGAGTGATTTCAATACGTTCTTCTTTTGTCAGAGGCATTCTTAAAGGCTCTCTGAAAAAAAAGGATATAATATAAACTAAGTATGAAAAATTTTGGAAGACTTTTTGCTGAAAATCGTTCATTTCCCCTCTGTATGGAGTCTTTTGGGACACGCTGTAGATTTGTACCCACGAGTTTCTGCTGTACTCATAAACACAGTCCTGTGCTCATCCCAGGACTCATCTTTTTTTGCATTTAAGATCTATTGCTAAGATTAGACATGCACTGTCCTTTCAGGATATGGAGCAAATTATCCATGGATTTGTGTCATCACATCTGGACTACTGCAGTTCTTTGTTTAATCAGTGAACTCTGGCTCTTCTCCAGTTAGTCCAAAACACAGCAGCTCAAACTTAGAGCTCAGATCCTCCCAGTGAAGTTTAGGATTCATTTAAATTGCTGTTCCAGATATTATAGGAAGAAGCTCCTGAATATATTTCTGAATTGATGCCTCCATCTAATCATGTGAGGTCTCTTACGTCTTCCAGCAAGCGATTCTTGCTATCCCAAGGAAAAGTGAAAGGGAGACCTTTCCTACACTTAAACCATTTCTTAAAAATGTTCCTAAGACCAACTTTTATAATCTTAATTTTTGGGAAAAAAAAAAAGAATTAACCTTTATTTAACTAGGAAGTCACTTGAGGTTAGCAAGATCTCTTTTGCGTGAGAGCCTTGGCCACACACACACACACATACACACAAATATACACAAAGATATCCACATTTATAAGATTCAGAGTTAAAACAATCCCACACACACACACAACACCACACACACATAGGGTAAGAAAAACTGAAAGAATTGTACATTTTTAAAGATTTGTTTATCATCAATGTACCTGATTTATGTGCCCTTGCATTGTTTTATGTGTCTTATGCATCACTGAGAGTTGTTTAGTTTTCAGTGTGCTGGTGTGTTTTGTAATTATTACCAGAATATTTCCCGGGATTGTACTCCGAATCTGTCTGGAAATATTACGTCATATTTTACCTTCTATAAAATCTCCAGTACAAAAAATAACCCCAGGTAATGTTGAATAAATCCCGTCTGAACTGACATATCAGTAAAGATTCTGACGCGTCCTGTGGGAAAACATTTCCCACTTTTTCGTAAGTACAGAGACACTCCAGGAAGACGACATTCTGAAAAGACGTGTCAGAGGAGCGAGGCTTCTGGTGGCTTTAGGTAAGTTGTTGTTATTTTTGCATAAGTTTAGCCTACATACCTGTTATGTCCATGAAGCTTAGCATTCTCATCTTTGTGATTTATGTGCAGATTGTACCTAATCATTTATAGTTGTCTGGAAACATTACAGACATAACAGACATATGACTGGAAATTTAATTCCGTCCAAATAGTTAGAGGAAAGCGTTATACAAGTGTTACTCACCTACTCTTCTTCATAGTCTGCTCATACTGAAAATCCTTTCAGTACTCTTAGTTTTGTTTTTACTCTTCTATACCTGTATACTGTAATGATTTATAATCCTGCTGTCTGGTGTCACACACAGAAGATGACGCACCTTAAATGTCTTTGGTCCAGCCCGAATTCTACACTCTGCTAGTTTCTAACTTCTTCACAAATCAATCCGGAGCCATGACCAGTCTTCTTCAGACTTCTCGTCCGCCGCACACTACGAGTCGAATAAAAGAATAAAAGAACCGCTCTTCCTTTTTCATTCCCTTTCCCACACAACCTGATCGATACCGTATGTCCTGCACACTGATCCCACAAAGGCTGTAATGTATGTAAACTTTTGTTTTACATGAAGTTTCTTTGGAAATCCACTTCAAATAGAAATCACTTCAAACGCCGAAGCACCTGCGAGACTTTGATCTCGAGCGGGAATGCAATGAAGTTACGTTGCATTAAAATTTAAAAAAACAAAAAAAAAGACAAGAGAGCCAGAAACCTGGATTGAAGTAAAAAAAAAAATTCAGAAAAAGCAGAACTCCTGCAGAAGTCAGGATGAACCTCATTAAAGCACAATGTGTCTTTAGAAGTCAAACAATCGATCGCGGGCCGAGGCAGAATAACTGTACAACCCATGAAGAGACCTCATGCTTCAAAGAAAGAAAAACAAATCTAATAAATCAGGAGAAAAATCATCTTAGAAAAAAAAATGATTTATTTATTTATTTTTTTCAGAGGCAAGGCTGTGGGAAAGGTAGTGCAGGAAAAAAATGATGACTTGCAGGCCAAAAGTTTGAACTTTATGACAAAATGGTCATGACACGGTGAACTCGTTGCTGTCGTGGTCATGGTTCAGAAAATAAACGACCCCACTGGGACATTTTAACAAACTTCGCTATATTGATCGAATCTGTTTTAGCATGTGACCTTGTATGTGTATGATATACAGGACAGTTGAGAATGGTTTGGATTGTTTTATTGGTTTTTGGCTAAAAAAAAAAAAGTAAAAATGTAGCTCGGTTTTACAACTGATCCAAAAGAAGTTCAGAAATGTAAAAATGAAATAAGCCGTAAACTAGTTTCGCAGTTCAGAACTGATTTAAAGAAGGCAGAATGGACAAAGATTTGAGCCGATATCATTTTATTACTTCGCTACTAATATCTGAACACGCCATTTGCTCTTATTATAATTTGTGATAATAAAATAAAAGGACTGTCTGAAATGTAACTCAACACACTAAATGTCTTGTTGTTATATAAAACATTTCTAAAACTGAGTCCACACTGACATACGGATCAGAATTAAACCTGAAAATGACGGAACTCAACATATGGACATATTCAGACTTTAGTTTAACGTGTAGTGAGGATTTAAAAGTGAAATTGTGCATAATCTGTATTCAGACCTCAGATGTAAGTACAGACTTCAGCTCTATTCAGATGTTCTGTGGGATATGGGGCGGAGTTTGTGTAAAACAGAGGCGTGGCTCATTCACGCTCAATTCTGACCCATTTTTCTTAAGGAGCAGGATTAAGTCCAGTTCCTCTGTCTGACATGTTACACTATAGAATGTCATTCGAGGCTGATCTTAATTTTTTTTTCAGGTTTAAAAGGTGAGCAGGGGATTTTAATCATCTGAAAAATAGACTTAAGCAGCTACTTAAACCTGACTTTCCCCACATAAATATTGATCTAACTTTTGGACTTAAGTCACAGCTCTGAAAATGGTCCCGGATGTCTGACCTTTACATTATTTTTCATTTGTTTTGACAAAATAAACATAAATCACGTCCCAGTGTTGTGTTACACTATCCGAATCAATTAAATATGCAATGATAAAAAACCTACTACAGAAACCATCACAGTTAGTTCTGCCATCTGGAATTGTGGCGTAAGCTTTATCCACTTTGGAGAATGGATTTAAAAAGGATGAAGACTGGAGTGCTCAAAAACAAAAATGTGTTTTAATGCGTTTTCAAATTTAGCTGTGTTACAGGTGTGCAAACCTTTGCACTTGCCTTTGTTGTAAAAAGGGTGACGTTATTTCACATTTTCAATAAAAGTGAATATGATTACCCTATAAGTGCAAAACACATTAACAAACCAAAAATGTAACAGCAAAAGCGAAAACAGTAAAACAATATATATGGCAACAAATTCGGAAAAACATCAGCAAAAACAAAAACAAGACAAAAAACTCGCAAACACAACAGCAAATTCAGATCCATGACTGCAAACTGGGAAAAACACAACAGCAGACGAAACACTCGGAAATAGAATGGCAAATTCGGAAACAGGACCGAAAATTTGTAAATGCCACAGAAAATTTGGAAAGGGCATAGAAAAATCATAAACAGGACAGAAGATTTGGAAAGATGACAGTAAATTCAGAACCACAGCATGTTCAGAAACACAACAGAAAAACAAAAATGACAAAATTCTGAAAAAACAAATTTGAAAACACAATAGAAAATTCTGAAACACAACAAGAAGTTTGGAAACACAGCAGCAAAAAGAAACATTTTGAAATGCAACTAAACTCATAAACACATCAGAAGTTTCCGAAACATGAGAGTAAAATCAGAAACACAACAGCAAGTTTGGAAACACAACAGCAAAAGACAAAAAACTCGGAAACACATCAGCAAATTGGGATCCATGATTGCAAACTGGGAAACGACAGAAGAATTGGAAACACAACAGCAAAAAGAAACACGGCAGAAAATTTAAAACACGACTAAATTCGTAAACACAACAGAAAATACGGAAACACAGCAGCAAAAACAAAAACATGACAGAAAATTCAGAAACATGACAGTAAAAACAAAAACAGGACAAAAAACTGGGAAACACAATGGCAAATTTGGAAACAAGACCAAAAATTTGTAATATTTTGCCACGGTAAATTTGGAAAGGGCATAGTAAAATCATAAACAGGACAGAATATTTGGAAACACGACAGTAAATTCAGAACCATAGCATGTTCAGAAACACAACAGCAAAAACAAAAACAAAAAATAAACCAGAAAATTCTGAAACACAACAACAAATGTGGAAACACAGCAGCAAAAAGAAACAAGGCATAAAATTTGAAACGCGACTAAACCGAAAATTTGTAAATACCACAGTGAATTTGGAAAGGGTATAGAAAAAAAAACAACAACAACAACAAACAAAAAAACCCAGAACATTTGGAAACACGACAGAAAACACAACAGCAAATTCAGAAACATGAAAGCAGAACCAAATATACATCAGCAAAGTTCATGTTTACACATTTTTTGTGGTGTTTCTGAATTTGCTGTTGCGGTTTTGGTTTGTTTTGCACTTCTGGGCCACCGTAGATTTCAGAATCAAACAGAACTATTAGACTTTTCTAATCTTTAGTAATAATAATCAGAGCATGTGATCGGCCTGAAGCCGAGCCTGTGTTTGAGATGATGATTTTTTTTCCATTAGCGTGTGATTAATTCATGACGAGCTGATAAATTTTTACTGTAGCATTACAGCAGTGACCCACTTTAAATCTTCACACCTGATACAGATTCATCCTTTAATAAGTTTGCATCTTGTCCGACAGTCGCTGTGAGATATTTAAACATGCTTCTCCATCACTTTTGCTCTAAAGAGTGTGCACTTTCCGACGGAGGAAATGCAGATGTGCAGGCTAAGGTGAAAGTGAGTGAGTGACGTCTCCTGTAATCTGCTGGACGTGTTATTCTGCACGACGATATTGAAGCTGCCTTTATGAAACATTTATCTGGGAAGAGTGGCTGAGACGAGATGGAGAGAAAGAGAGAGAGGGAGAAGAGAGAGAGAAGAACATCACAATTCACAATTCATAAGAGAGACACTGTCAAATGTCTGTCAATCACACTCCTCCACGTTAGCGTTCAATTGCCGCCGTACAGGAAAATGTACACAGTAATGTGTGCGATCTCAGAGAAACAGATTGAAAAATACACTGCAGATGAAATGTCAAACTGCCGTAATGGAGCAATCATTGATATTCAACTAGACAAGGATGTGGAAATCAACACTTTATACAATACAATACACTCTCTCGATCCTCTCCATCTAAACACAGGGACACACACTCCTACACACACTCCTACACACACATGGCTGTCTCTGTGCAATGGGTTAAACATGCTCAGAAAGCTTAATTATCATCTCTAAAACAGACAGCGCTAACATCTTATCAAGCGACTCTATCATATTTTTAAATCTGGAGCTATTAAAATAAAATAATTAAGTCATCTGATCACATGATGTAGAATTCTGGATTCTGATTGGTCAGAAGGTGTTGATTAATTTTCTATAACAGCAGCTCTGACAGAATTGCAGCAGGTTTATATTAATGCACTTGTTCTAATACGTTATCGTTTCTATAGTAACAGGTCATTCACAGGGACGTGTACAGCAGACACTCCACTGATAATAAACAGATTAAAAAATAATAAGTTGCTATGGTGAAGTTTTCTGTAAGGAGACATTTAGCATTATTTAATGCTAAATATATGGAAGGAGTCTCCAGTGTCAGCGCTTGGTAACAGTCAGAGGTAAAGCTGTAACTTTAAGTTTTCTGACGTCTTCAGGACAGAGGAGTTTACGCTGCGTTTTTTTGTCTTATTAACTTCAAGAGAGAAAAAAAAAGAGAGGCTGGTGAGTGGAACGAGGGAACGACAAGGTGCAACATTAAATGTAACTATAAATAGTATGACATTCTCTAATAAAAAAAAAAATTAATCATGGTAAATTGCTGTTTAAGAGGTGTAAGAGGAATAAAACACTTGCTGTTTTAGGAAAATAATCAACTTAGTGTGGTAACTGTAACTCCGCTTCATCACACCACCCCATTGTTGATTGTTTTACTGTAACAGCACTGACTGCTATTAATTCAAAGTTAAGCAAATAGTGTAATGTTGGGTAACATCTACTGTTTTATAGTTACATTATTTGTCCAAAAGTATGTGCACCCCTGACTTCCAGACCCATACAGTAAGTGTTTCTTCCCCAAACTGTTGCCATAAAGTTTAAAGCACACAATTGTATAGAACGTCTCTGTGTGCTGTAGCTTTATATTACAGTTTCCCTTCACTGGAACTAAGAGGCTCAAATCTGTTCCAGCATGACAATGCCCCTGTGCACAAAGTGAGCTCCATGAAGACATGGTGCGTGAAGGTTGGAGTGGAAGAACTCGAGTGTCCTGCACAGAGCCCTGACCTCAACCCCACTGAACACCTTTGGGATGAACTGGAACACCGACTGAACCCCAGACCTCCTCGACATCCCAACATCAGCGCCTGACCTCACTAATGCTCTTGTAGCTGAATGAACACAAATCCCCACAGCCACGCTCCAACATCTAGTGGAAAGCTTCCCAGAAGAGTGGAGCTCATTATAACAGCAAACACACGGGGAATAAATCTGGAATGAGACGTTCAAGAAGCACATATGAGTGTGATGGTCAGGGGTGCACATACTTTTGGCCATATAGTGTAAAAGAAAAAGCTCTAAAGCCTTCTTTTTTCTCAGACTGTCTTGAGACTGTAAGTGTGTGACTGCTATCAAAACACACTGCTCTGAGGAAAACCTGTACATAAATATTCTTCACAGCCACAGACATGATGACAGACACTGAGGTCTCTCTCTCGCTCTCACACACACACACACACACACACACACACACACACACACACACAGGTCACTTTCTCAACTCCAAAGCATTAGAACTTGAACTTCTATCTGAGAAGAATCTGTGTAACACAAACCCTTACAGAGGAATCACATAATCTTCACTTATCAATAATCTGTTTTTTTACATGATTTATTAATTGTACATGATATTTATAAACAAATGATTCCTTTACTTTGACATGTTTTTTTTTTTTTTTTTTTTTACATATGATTCATTTTCACATGTGATTCTTTCACATTATTCAATTATTTTACATGTGATTTTTTTTAAAACATGTGATTCTTTTACTTTAACCATGATTTGTTTATGTGATTTATTCAAGTGATTCATTTATTTTCCAATTCTTTTGCACAACTGCTTTACTTTGACATTTGATTCTTTCACATTTACTCATGATTCATTTAATTTCAAGTGATTTAAAACAAAAAACAACAAAAAATCTATTCATTTATTTTACCTGAGATTTTTTCTTTTACATGATTTATTGACTTTTTTTTACTTCATGATTTTTTCCACGTCACTTCTTTAAACAGGATTTCTTCATTTACATTTATAAATGTACATTTCATTTATTTTCACATCACTCTTCATTTCTTTATTCATATTTAAATTTTTATTCCTCACAGATTAATCCCAATTTTACGAGGTCACCTGTGCAATTTACTTTCTCACATGATCCTGTATTACTCACACAATCACACGTGTAAAACACATGATCATGTGAAATGTGTGAATTATCCATAAGAGAGAAGAACACAACTCTCTCTCCAAACCACTCATCCCCATTCAGACTCTTTCTCTTTCTCCAAGGTTTCTCATCTCCGTATTCCAGAATTTATTTTTCTCTTCCTCTCCCCTCCAGCAGCCTTTCTGTCGTTCTTCGCCCACACAGGGGTGATCAGCTGGAGGAAATCAAGCCCCACTCCGAGTTTCCTCTCAACTGATTAAGATAAACTGCTTTTCAGTCATGGTTACCCCCGACCAATCAATTAAAGCAATCAATTAAAGGCCTGCCGGCTGAGCCTTTCTGTAATTGAGGGTTGAATAAACACAGACCTCTGATAGAGAACGAGAAAACCATGGCCATGAAAGGAGTCTGAGAATCCCAGGATATGTTCAAGTCAGGGTTATACAACACCTAAACAACATGAGGAATAATTATATATATGTGATCTTTTCTCGCTGGCCGTCGTGTTGGACGCTGCTAGCGACGCTACCCCAGGACGTTAAATATTGAATCTAACTTCGACAGCTTTTTCTGGCTGGCTTTTGGGCACAATAATAATAAAAAAGTGTTATTTATTCAGCTACTTGTCACGTGCCAGAGCACTTTCCAACGGAAACAGGGTTCGAGGGCAGAATAAAGACATTTCTTTACCCCGGCTAAGGCATGTGGCAGAAGTCTGCTTCAGGCCTCCCACCTCCTGTTTCACTAATTTAATCATGACGTTTAGGACGTTTGGGCGATTTCCATCTCAGCAGGCCAGTCCGAAACTGAAAAAAGGGTCTTTTGTTTTGTTTTAAGTAAAATATTTCCCTTTTAAAAGTACAGACAGGTATAGTTTCTACATCTGAAGTCTGGGGATCACGAGAGGTCCAGGAGTCTGGGATTTTTTTTTTTTCATTTTTTTGCAATTTTTGCATCAGTGGTAATGTCAGAAATTTTGAGAGAGGTGAATATAAGTGCAAGAAAACTCTTTATATACGATCTAGATCATTAGACAGAATCTTGGCCAAACAGAATAAAATAAAGAAACCCAACAGCAAATTCAAGAATGCAAGCATAAAGCTCAGAAAAGAACTGACTGAAACAGAGCTCATTAAATACTCAGAGTAGATCGATGAGTAGATGAGTGAAGACAGGAAACAGGTGTGTTCAAGTTCAGGTGAATGTGAGAGCTGTAAAATCCGAGCTGGATCCGGATCACGGAGTGGAACCGGATGTGACATGAAATCACAACGCAAAAAAAAAAAAAAAATAGTTTTTTAATAAAAACTTTATCTGTAAGTGGAAAGTTCAGGAATATAAACATATTTATAGCGCTCATAAATAGACAAAGTGTTATTGTACACTTTTAATGAGACAAGTATTTGAATAATTGGATTATTTTTATAAACTATATCTGTACAGAGGGGGCCTGTGGAATTTATTTATTTATTTATTTATTTCACTTAAAGTGGTCTTTTGCTGCAAATCCATTGTGAATCCCTCAGTTCCTCAAGTGTTCCAATTGAGAACCTTTAGAACTGCTAGAAAAGTTCCACACCCTTTAGAAGAATCTTTAGACAGTAATATTTTTCTTAGTAATAATTTTAGCAAGGTGTTCTTTTAGAAAAAAAGGTTCCTCAAGGGTTCTTTGGAGGGTTAACAAGTCTAAAAGGATTAAAAAGGTTCCTACTTGGAACCTTTTCTGTTTCTGTCAAATTTCCAAACTCTTCAGCAGAACCTTTAGGTTGCTCAAGGGAACCTATTGTTTATTTATTTATTTGTTTGTTTGTTTGTTTGTTTGTTTGTATGTATGTTAAAGACCAGTGCTGTCTCAGGAAAATAAGGTTCTTTAATGGCTCTTTTTGGGGTTATCAGGTCTACCTTTCTAAAAGGGTTCCTGTTTAGAACCTTTTCTACTGTGAGGTTCTACGCTGAGGCAAAAAGACTTCCAAAACATTTTTATTATTATTTCCTTTAAAAAAATTACAGCCCAGGAAAGTTGTCTAGCATATATTTCTTAGCCAGGTTCCTCAAGGGTTCTTTGGATGGTTAATGAGTCTAAATTTCTAAAATGCTTCCTACCTGGAATGTTTTCTTATTCTGTAATGTTTAGTATAGAAGTAGAGTTACAGAACACTGTAGAAGAACCTTTAGTCTACTAGATAGAACCTTTTTCTAAGGTTCGCTCTAACAATATGAAGTGTTCTTCAGCCTGTTCTGTCTGGAGGAACATACGTAGAACCCTGTACCAGAGGGTTTTGTCTGACTGAAAAGTTTTGAGAACCCTAGAGAACCATGCTTTTCTTCTAAGACTGCAGTCATGAAAGTGGAAGCCGATAAAACCAAACCAGTTTATGTTCATTAAAAAATGTGCGCTCTAGATCCCAGGAAAAGAGAAGATTGTGAACTTCCTCTCTTTATTAGTACTTTACGAGTCTTTCAGCTTTTTATGATGAGGTTTAACTCCTCAGCCACCTTATAAACACAGAGCTGCGCATTTGGTTTAGATTAGCAGCCTTTTGTTGAGGTTCTGTGATTGGAACTCCTCTGGGATTTTCAGGCTGATGGTGAAGCTGATGGAGGGCAAATGTGAGGATATGAAAAGAAACCAAACTCCTTTCCAACATTCAGATGGATGACCTGAAACCGGTCCAGTGAGGAGCTCAATGAAGATCAGATTGTGCAAAACACTGGAAGCAAATGATGGACAGAGGGTGGCGTGATGGCTCCTTGTTTAAGCATGCTACATTTGTCTGACCCTCTTTATCAGGAGGTCAGGCGTTTACATGCCTGCACGGTTGGGGTTGGGGTGAAGATCTGAGGATTTGAGGATCTGAGTAGCTACGCTCTTCCGAAGCTCTGCTTCCGTGTTTTGATGGTTCTCAGCAGGAGGTCACGTGGCCTGGAACACAAGAGGAGGAGAAAGTGTGAGTCAAGTAGACGGGGGACTCGTAAACAACTAGGAGGAGAAGAGAAACGTGTCAAAACTGTGTCATATGACACGTCCGTGTCCATCTGAACACCATTTTAAATGGTTTAAAGATTCTGTGGAAAAAAGAATTCATAAGTAATAACTAAACATCTCTACAGCTTTCAATAGAAATACCAGGATATGAATATGCATGATATGCAAATTAGGAAATGCCCCCATGTCTTCCTGTCATCCATATTAGCATAATATTGTTACGAACGATCTAACTTAGCTAGTAACTAGTGTAGGATACAAGCATCGTCATTTTCACACTGATTTATTTAACAGCAACTAAACCTCAAAATATCTAAAATATAATGTTACCATGACCAACCACCTTCTGTTCATAAGCAAGATTAGCTAAGTTAGCTAGTTATTTTGATTAGCTCGCAGGTTCTGTGGCAAATCGTCGAATCTTAGGCGTTTATTTAGAGAGAGAGAGAGAGAGAGAGAGAGAGGATGAGAGAGAGAGAGATGACATCATCAAAAGGCGTGGTGCTTCCTTTGAAGTTCACAACAAGATATTCAAAGCATGCTTTTAAATTAAAAAAATGCAAAATTGCATTTGTAAAATGTGTAAATTGTAAAATGTGTAAAATGTGTCAAAAATCAAATGCCCGTTTCCACCTGAACACCATTTTTAACAAATAAAATTTTCTGTGCAGAAAAAAACAATATTTTTAATGACTACACATCTACACAACTCTATATCTTTACCCTCAATAAAAACACCAGGCTATGAATATGCATGGCATGCTAATTAGGACATTCATTCAAATTAGGAAATCCTCGTGCCATCCATAATAGCCTAATATTGCTAAAAAATGAGTTAACTTAGCTAGCAAACTAGAGGTGGCTACAATTTTCGATCATCATTATCACACTGATTTATTTAACATCATCTAAACCTGTCAAAACATAACGTTACCATGACAACCACCTCCTGTTCATAACCAGCATTAGCTAAGTTAGCTAGTTATTTAGATTAGCAAGCGGGTTTCTGTGGCAAATCCTCGAATCTCATGCTGCGTCTCAATTCGCCTGCTTATACTATGCACTAAAAGTACGTACGCTTTTTGTGAAGAAACAGTAAATACTTTTGAGTGTGTACCAAAAGAGAAAAATGCGAGTACTGGGACGTACTAACTAACACGTCGTGTAACGGAAGAGAACGTCGTTGCCTAGTTACGCTCACCGTCACCGTAAACAAACAAAACCTCATCGCATTTCAGCTTTTCTTCATTCATTATTCCTGATATCGTTTACATTTTATCATTAAATTTAATGTTCCGTTGAATTTCATTTACACCTCTCTAAAATGTGTCCGAAACAAACCATCACAAAACTCCTCCTCCTCCCTCACGCAAGGAATTGTGGGTATTATTAGCTGAAAAAGTGGCCACGGATCCACACTTTGAAAATCTACCCGAAATAATCGACCATCCGGGAACCTTCAGGATCCTAGTTTCAACCTACTACGATTTGGGACGCACTCATTCTAATCTCGGACACTATTTAGTGCAGATAGCAGACGAATTGAGACGCAGCGTCAGACATGTTTATTTAGTGACATCACTAACTGGCGAGGTCAGGATTGTCTTAAAATATTCCAGTACATAAAGCAGTTTTGAAAAATGCAGAAAAAAAATACATAACAAAAACTGTGATCAGTTCTTATCTTATAAATTTACAGCATACATTTAATCTACATTACTGATGTAAATGCTTGTTTTTTTAATTTGTGTTGTTCTTCATTTACAATTTTTGTTTTTAAAAAAACAAAGCGATGAAAAAATTACTCCTATTATTCATTCTATAACATGTGTTCATGTGCCCAAACTTTTATAATATATATTTATATATTTTTATAGTGTGTGTGTGTGTGTGTGTATGTGTGTGTGTACGTGATACAGCATCATGTTCACACACACGAATGCTCTACATTCTTTCTGCCTTAAGGCTGTTTGTGTTTGTAGTTACATTAATGAGCACATCACCTCATCTACCTCAGCAATACGGCTCGTGTGTGTGTGTGTGTGTGTGTGTGTGTGTAGACCTATTTACTCTATACCTGCACTAATCTCGCAGCCTTGATCAGGGTACAGTAAATAAACCCTAAGGCCTCTATTGATCAGCCTTGAATATGTTTTTACTTCACGTAGCTGTTTTTTTTAACGTTGTCATGCATCAATGAAATATTTCTTCTTAAAAAAAACAAAAAAAAAACAAAAGACGCAGCACATTAAATATTTATTTTGAAGTAAACTCTTTGGGAGCAGAGTGTCCAGAGCGAAGATTTCACACTCCCCTTATTTGTGTGTGTGTGTGTGTGTGTGTGTGTGTGGCAGCTCACTGGAGGCTCGTGGGTCAATACGGGCCGTGCTGCCGTCTCTCCAGCCCCGGTGGTGTTCTTCACACAGAGACGGGATTGTAGCAGTGGGTTACACACTTCAATCTCGCTGAACGCAGCACGCCTTCATTATTTATGGCGCTCGACAACAGGGTGAGGCAGAGAACCAGGCGTCAAAGCTGCGATCACGGTTCTCTGTCTGGTTTTCGCCGCTCAGGACCTCTGACACGCCTAAATATAAATGGGCCGTATTAATATTATATTGATATAGTCATCTCTGAACTGTCCATCATCTCCGAGCTGTCAGTCATCATGTAGGTTTTTATTTTCTTTTTTCCAGAATCTTCTGTGATTTCTGTACTATAAGCTATGTGGCTTATAATGTGGAATAAAACAGATCATATCATCATTGCATCATATCCTGTGGTGTTACATGAAACAGGAAGTAAACAGTATATAACATATTATAACATATATAAGTGTGTAGGGTTTTATATATGTATAGTGTTTTACACACACACACACACACACACACACACACAAAACCAACAATTATCAGCTATACACTCTGAGAAAAATTACAACCCTTCATCTTTTATTCTCTGTAGGGAAAGATCGGAAAGCTCCAAGTAGAACCGTTATTAATCCAAAGAACCCGTGAAGCACTAACTATTAACTTCATATTAAATCCCTGACAGGTTCCAGGTATTTTTGGGAAAAAATATATATTACAAAAGTTACATTTTTCCCTTAAATTATTCTTTGTAGAACCCTAAAACAAACCTCTTGAACCTTGAACCTCTTTTTGATAGGAAAACACTTACAACTTACTCCCTTACACTTACGGGTTCTTCAGTCGTCCCTTTTAAAGGTTCTATGTAGAAGCCTACAAGTTTCAAGTGTATCATACAGTATTCCAAGTAGAACCCTAATTTTTTCCGATGCTGAGAACCCTTAGTTATCTAATGAACTCTTAAAGAATCCTCGAAGAACCCTTTTTTTCCTAAGACCAATAAATGTTAAACTCCTGACAGGTTCTAAATAAAATTAATTTTTGAAATGAAATTCAAATTATGAGCAATAATTTGGAGTTTGTACAAGACACTTACTCAGGGTTCTTTAAGATCTCATTGGATTATTAAGGGTTCTTAGCCTTGTTCTATAAAGTGTTTTGCTACAGGAAAGGTTTCCGAGTAGAACCCTTTTAGGAGGCTAAGAACCCTTAATTATCCAGGAGACTCACAAACATCATTTGAAGATTTCTGCAGATTAAAGGTTCTAGAAATGAAGAAGAAAATAATGAGCAATAATTTGGAGTTTGTGCTGCACACTTACCCAGTGTTATGTTCCACGGTTCTTTAAGGGTTCTTAGGATAATTAAGCGTTCTTGGCTTGGAATTCTTTCTGATAGGAAAACACTTTATTAAAGACTTTATTAAAGAACCTGGAAGGGTGTAAGGTGTAAGAGTTTTCCTATCAGACACTGTTCCATGTAGAACCATTTTCTGGAGGCTAAGAACCCGCAATAATCCAATGAGATCTTAAAGAACCCTGAGTAAGTGTCTGGTACAAACTCCAAACTACTGCTCATAATTTGAATTTTATTTCCTAGAACCTGTCAGGAGTTTAATATTTATTGATCTTAGAAAAAAAGGGTTCTTCAAGGGTTCTTTAAGAGTTCATTGGATAATTAAGGGTTCCGAAAAATTAGGGTTCTACTTGGAATACTTTATGATACACTTGAAACTTGTAGGCTTCTACATAGAACCTTTAAAGAGGGACGACTGAAGAACCCTGAAATGTTCTAAATGTTTTAATCACAGAACATGTAAAACACACCCCCACACACGCACACACACACACACACATGCACACACACACACACACGCACACACACACAAATCATTATGATGTATCTCAGCTTTTCATCTAAATGCAGCACAGAGAGGGCTCAAAAGTTTTAGCACCCCACAATTAAAAAAAAAAAAGATGTCAGCTTTAAAAAACATTATGTATGAGTGTGTGTGTGTGTGTGTGTGTGTGTGTGGACAGGATCTTTCTTTAGTCTATCATATGAGATTGCTCTGTGTGTCAGACACACACACACACACACACACACACACTTCAATATTCATCTTTAAGGTGGATCTCTCTGCTGCAGCAGATTTGCGCCTCTGGAACATCAGTCGAGGAGGAACGTGTTACAGCTACGTGTTCTATATTCAGCAAAAATGAAAAATAAAAACATCAACATCAGCCCCGGAGAGGACGAGGAGTGTGTCATGTGTGATGTGTCTATGTGTGTGTGTGTGTGGCAATAAGGAAAAAAAATAAAAGACAAACAAAATGAGGGGAGGTTTTTTTTTTTCCATTTCAGATGCATTAATTAGCTGACGGTGACATAATGTATCACACGTACGTTTAAGAGCTGTCCAATTATGACAAATATTTCACCGCAATGCAAAACGTGACGACGGAGCAAATAACAGAGGACAGGCTGCTACTGGGCAAAAAGTCTGAACTATTTACAATAATCACTAATTAATGCAAACGTAATCGCAGAAAGAGAAACGCATGTGAAATGAGGATGAACTGTACAGAAGGTCTGTGACCTGGAATAATAATTCTAAAAATAAAAATAAATAAAAACCAAATCATTCTGAAGTGTTGATTCACCCAAACATAATGTAATTCAATTTATACAATTAATAATTAATCATTAGACACATTTCTGTTTTTCATTTTTAATGAATAAAAATACATTTCATTTTCAGGATGATGATTAACAAGGAATGTTGTTCGTTTGAACAGGACACTGTGTGTGTGTGTGTGTGTGTGTGTGTGTGTGTGTGTGTGTGTGTGTGTGTGTGTGTGAGATGCAGGACACTTACATTCCAGTAGATGGCAATGTACAGTGGCTTTAAATGGACTATGTATGTGTGTGTGTATGTGTGTGTGTATGTGTGCTCTCACCTGACTACACAACCAAGTCAAACTCAAAACTATTGATTTCTACAGTTTTTTTTACTTCTTTTGTCCTGTTTGTCTATTGATTTTTCACTTGTGTTTATTCACATGAGAAGTTTATTTATTTTTATTTCATTTTATTTCCGTCATTCATTCATATAAGAAGAAAATGCAGACAAATCAATAATTTCAGTGCAAATTTCTTCAAATTATTATAAGTTTAAATCTATTACAGTACAAAATACAAAGTACAAGTTCAGTTTGTATTTATTTTGAGGTTAAATGATTGTGATGTAGGTTCATAATTTAATATTTTTAATATTAATTTGAATTAAAATTTAAAAGTTTATATATTTAATTAATTAGCAGGAAATTGAAATAATTTATCTGTGCACTCAGATGAGACAGAGAGAGAGAGAGAGAGAGAGAGAGAGAGACAGAGAGGAAAAAACAAATACAGAGAAAGAAAACAGAGGACATGATGAAAACATGTGCCTCTTTCACTCTATGTCCACAAGAGCAAGTAAAAAAAAAAGAAAAAAAGAAAAGCAGGCAGCGCTGGAAGCTTCTGGATCTCGTCCCTCAGGCTTTTGTGAAAGAGAATAAAATAAAAAAAGCCGTCCAAAGAAAAGTGAGCGTCGACAATGCGGCCCGGCGCTTTGTTTTCGTCCTCCTCAAAGCCGCTTGTTGTTCGATAAGGCCCAGAAATGAACTCGCGACCCGTCAGAGGGAACCGGTGGGAAAAGAATCCACTCTCCATCGCTGGCGTTGTTCTTCTCCCTCGGAGCGCCGTGTCTCCGTGTGGGAATACTGCGAGCATTCAGTGTGCTGCTGCCGAGCGATAGCATTCACAGCACCGGGGCCCGAGAACGCAGTGTATTCAGCTCAGAGGCTCTAGCACCGGGGCATTGTATATATATGTACACACACACACACACACACACACACAGACACACTCACAGACACACTCACAGACAATACACACATGCATGGACAATACACACATACAAGATTCAGTCTGGACACAAAACACTAGGAGAGGCTTGATAGAGAGAGGTCTGGCAGCGAGGAATTGTGTGTGTGTGTGTGTGTGTGTGTTTGTGTGGGCCTGGGGAAAGTCTAAATGAATGTGTGTGTGTGTGTGTGTGTGTTTGTGTGAGTGTGTATGAGAGACAGATACAAGCATACAGTTGTATGCAAAGGTTTGGGTTTCCTTTGTTGATTTTCAAAGTGAAAAAAAAAGTACTGAGTAAGTAGCGTGTTCAAACTTTTGCTCGTCACAATTACTATTTTTATTACTTTTTAAAAAAAAAAAATTCATCAAATATAAAGTAACTGTGCAGTAACATTTGCAGAAATAATGTTATTAAAAAAATTGGTAGTGTTCACTTAGTTTCAATTCAAAAATCAATCAAATTTTAACTTGGCTGTCGGGGGGCACAAACTTTCGCATACAACTGTTCATGTATTTTAAGTGGAAAGTACTTGAGTAATTAATCAAAATCTTTAAAATCTGTAAAAACATCTTTTTTTCAGTAAATTATTAACATTATGAATATAAATAAACAGATTATTAACATAAACGTTGATCGTTCTACATCTTCTACATTTCTACATTTTCTAAATGCCGCAGTTTGATTTAAACATTTTATCTTTGTAACAAGTCGCTCGTGTCGCTTGTAGTTTGTTCTGTAGTTTTCTTTGTTGTGTTTTTGTGCATTCTTGGTGTGTATCTTTTATATTTTCATACTTTTATACTCAGATTGTATATAATTATTATTATAAGTATTATGTCTCCTATTCTTTGCTGCTGTAACAATGCAAAATTGTTATTGTTATTGTTATTGTTGTTATTATCTTATCTTATCTTATCTTATCTCATCTTATGCTACTGTTGTCACTTGTGGGCGTGGCCTGTTCAGTGTTTGCTTTGAAATTCTGATTAGAAACGGTCGTAGCTATTTATAACTTCTAAAGCTAACAAGTTAAACACGAATGAAGGAACGCTCAAACCAGTGTGGAAAAAATCTGTCGTTTTTTAACATTTAGGTGCTCAGCTTCATGCTAGCTTTGTTCTCAGATTAGATTAGCAAAGCGAGTTAACTGTACTAGCTAAAACACTCACCAGAGACACCAACGATCTGCTACTTATTTCCAAGCTTTATTTTTCCTCGTAACATCTCTGTATACATTTAACGATAATGCGAGCTTGTATATCACAGGAGAAGATGAAACCACGGTTATACGTTATTCTTTCATTTTTGCAGGAAGTAGGAAATAAAGTTGTGAGCGGGGAAGTGAAGGAACGTCGGACAACACGCTCATCATACGATTGGTCAACAAAATCGATTGTTTGGATTTGTCACTTCTTTAGAGCCTCATTTGCATATGATGCTAATTTGCATAGAATTGAGAAAATCTCATTGGAATCGTGGCCTAATTGTGAAAAGGCTTGATAGAGAGAGAGAGAGAGAGAGAGAGAGAGAGAGAATTGTCAAAGTGAAGAAATTCCACTAGAAATCCCATAATGCATTGCATCAGGTTAAAATAACAGACATCTGAGACATTCATGATTCAAAATACATGATGTAATTCACTATATTATGCTGCTACAATCTCCGTCCAATCAGAATTCACGCTCTGATTGCATATACTCTACATTATAATTATCATTTAATACACGGCAGGTCAAAAAGGTCATTTTTTTAAAAACAATTTATATCACAGTTAATCTTTTTGCAGATGTTCTTACAATTTTTTTCTTTTGTATTTAAAGATTTTTTTAAATAATTGACTTCATCTAATTAAATATTCATGCATGCATTTGCATACTTACCATAAACAAAACAAAAAAAAAAAAATCAAGACTTTGGATGATGTTAGAGTTCAAAATTAAGATGTTTATTAAGATATTACATGTAAATGTGAAATACTTTTACAAAATATTCATTTTTTTCACTGAAAAAATCATTTATTTATTTTTAACCAAGAAAATAGCGTGTGTTTTTGTTAAAATAAAATCCAACAATTTGAGAATTTCCTCCATGATAAGTTTCTCAGTAGGGAGAAAGATAAATGTGTACAATCTAAGAAATGCACAGTGTCTAGAAACTAAAATTTCTAGAATTAGAAAGAAATGAGAAATTTAAGAAAAACATAATGTGATGTTTTTTTTCACCATGATAAGTGTAATTTCTAAAGTTAATGTGTACGTTATAAAGGTGCATCAATTGACATATAGAGCAGAAAACAAGGTTTTAAGGATATATGATGTGCCAAGTGGGCGGAGTTTAACACCTTACTCAGTTGCTAAGTGAACAAAAACAATGAATTAAACACATTTCTGTTGAATTTTGACATTCTAGGCCTCTATTTCACGAAACTCTTCATCACACACCAGTGTAAGTCATCTGGAAGCAAAACAAGCAGCTACGTGCAGTGTTTAGAGCTGCAACTTTGGATTTTTTAAAAAAAAAATATACAAGAAGCAATGCGAGGAAAAATGTTTAACTACATCTGCCAGAGGGTTACGCCTGCGAGTCTGGAGTTCAGAAATAATTAGAGCAGCTGTAAAAACTCTAACGTTTCTCTTTTGCTTGATTTGGAAATAAAACATTGTGTGATAAAGTGGGAGGAAACCGACACGATTAGCAGGAGTAATTTCTGCAATTTCTGAAATTTGCGCAATTTGCGTATGTGTTTGTTGTCACAGTCGTCTCACCTTGTCTCAGAAAGTCAGACTAAGCATTTTTCATAGAAATACACTTATATATTTAAATAAATAAAGGGGAAAAAAGAAATAAAACTCAGAAGCACCGCCGCCACCCGCAGAGGCACCGCAGAGCTCCGGTTAAATTAGTATTATGATTTTAACGGATAAATAGCCGTCACACCTAATTAATCCCCACATCACAGGGGATACGACGCCACGGGCCGAAGAGATCACGCAGCGCACATCAAAGCCACCGCCATCGCCAGGACTTCTACACAGGCCACGAAAAATCACTTTCTTCTTTATTTGTGTGTGAGAACGGTCAATGAAGCGAGGTCAGAAGAATACATGGAGGAGGAAGGATGGATAATTTCCTCGGCATGGATTTAAAGGACAGTGCATCATCAGCAAGGGAGATAATTAGGATCCAGGTTTGGAGAACTTCAGAAAAAAAAAACATGTGGAAAAAAAAAAATCACCAACCATTACTAATAATGCATTAATAATGACGAGCTGCTAAATAAATAAATAAATAAATAAAATAAAAAGTGATGAGGGGAAAAATGAAGAATGTCATGGAGAACAAAAATCACCAACTGTTTATATGAACTAATGAGATACAACAAAACTAAACAAACAAAAATGGGGGAAAAAAGAAAAAAAAAAAGGGGGAACAAAAATAACCAAACTATTATATACATCAATGAGCTGAAAAAAGAAAAAAGATTTTTAAAAAAAGATGGATAAACATCAAGTGATGGGGAAAACATTATATACACTAATGAGCTGCAAAAATATTTTTAAAAAATTTAAAAAATGGCAAAAAAAGAAATGTGATGAGGAAATTACACGAGCTTACACAAGCCCTTAAACACGAGGTGTGATTTTTTTTTTGTGGTTATTTTGACTTAGTATCTCATTATTTCAAGATATTATCTTGTAATTGTTAAATAGTCATTTATTATGACTTACTAACTTATTATTATTTCAAGATATCTCATTATTTCAGCATAGTAACTCTTTATTTTGACTTACTGTCTTTTTATTGGGGATTAGTAATTTGTTATTTGGACTCATATTTCAAAATATTATCTCATTATTTTTACTCAAAAATCAATTAATATAAAATTGGTCACTTCTGTGAACTGTTCTGTGAACTGATGAACTGCCCTGCAAATAAAAGCAAAAATAAAACATAAATAAATATTAAAAATTAAAAAAGCAAAAAGGAAAAAAATGGGATGGTGAGAAATAAAAATTATTAATCATTTACATGCTCTGATGAGTCTCAAAAATGATGTGTACCATCAAGTGAAGGGGGAAAAAATCACAACAAACATTATTAACCAAGCTAAAAAAAAAAAAAAAAAAAAAAAAAGAAGATTACCAAATTACCAATCAATTATATGAACTGATGATCTGAAAGAAAAAATACTGTATGTGAAATCAGATGGTCAGGAATTGGGCCCAAAAAAAACCAACATTTAACAAATTCTTAAAAATAATCTCCTAGAGAGAGAGAGAGAGAGAGAGAGAGAAATGTACACTATAGCCAGCGCCTGAATATTTAGCATGTCAATCATCTCTGGAAAGTTGGAAATAATATTCTCATATTTGTCCAAATAAATCATTTCAGCATGCCATTTACCTTTTTCATTATGAGCCGTAATCTGCCCGGGGCTTCGCCAAGGCCCTGCACAGTGGGGTGGAAGTAAAGGTTACCTCTGAATAAAGAAGAGAATTTACACAGATATTATCCACACAAAAACAGCCATGACATTACGCCGAAGACGCAACTTCATCAGGAAAAGAGCGACTCTACGGAGCTACAAAGGACATAAGATGATCACGCACGGTAAAAATGAGAAGGATCTACAGTATAAATGCAATCAGTCATGATGCAGGACCAAAATATACGTATATTTTTGTGAACTCTTGAAGTTACTGTGGCTTTAAAATGAGAATTTAATTAAACAATGGAAGGGCAGCGCCAGATTTTCAGGAAATGCCCAAAAGCAGATCCAAAACAAGCGCTCATAAAAAGGGAAAAGGGTGTTTCCTCTGACTGAGGAGAGAGAAAAAAAGAGCCCTCGAGCTCGCCTTGTCTTTATTCGACGCAAATTGTGTGTGCACTGGAAAGAAAATGCAGTGTCCTGCCAAGCTGACCACATATTTACTGTTTACTGCTGGCTGTTGCACATGTGGTTTTTGCATACACTCTCGTCTCCCAGTTAAATCATCTGCGGTCCCTGGGCTTCCTTCTGACATTATGCCGCTTGGCTCGCCGCCGCGCCTTCAATCTTTCACGCAACACAGAGGCATGCGTACCAAATAATAATGACCATTTCAGACATTTATATTTATGCGTCTTGGATTTGTTTCCGCTTGTCCTTTTTTCTTTATCTCTGACTTTCCCTTATGGAGATTTTCCTTCTTCTATCTCACACTCTTCTCTTCTCTTCTCTTCACATTTTTCCTTTTTCTATCTATCTATTAAACAAGCTCATTTGATTTAACTCGGAAAAGGTGAAGTCGGAGCTCCTTTTGAGCTACAAAGTGGGAAAAAACATGGACGTCTCCGTGTTCGTCTTTTGTTAGCAACGAGCTAGCCAGCTAACTGTGATGAGTGACGTATATATTTTCTCAGAACAGTGAAGTGTAGCGTCAGTGTTATAGATTTAACGAGTGAACATGTCTGTATGTTGATTGATCTAAAGCTGATGCATGTATACTCTATACAGTGTAACTCATTTAAAGCTAAGAAGAGCTGCTGTGTTTACTGCTGATGCTGAGAGCGGCCATTTTGATTTGACGTCACTTACTGAACTCAGAGTTGAGGAGACCGTCCTGAGTTCCTGAGTAGGAATTTAGAGTTGATAAAACTTTTTTAAAATTTTTTTTTTCCTCCTTGTCAGAGTTACAACCTTTATTCAGTTGACATAAACACACCTGACGTCAGAACAAAATGGCGGCACACACACACACACACACACACACACACACACATCTTGATTAGTAAAAAACTTGATTTTTACTTGATATGTAGCTTTTGTTTATTGAAAATGTGTTCTAACAGCTTTGTAAGTTTAGATTTTTAACGTAATTCTGTCGATTTCAGCCCAATTTTACAAAGATTTGACCATGTCACCATGTGACATTATTTTTATAAAAACTGAACAAAGATGAACAAGATTAGTTGAAGTGTCTTATATGTCTTTTCTCATCACTAATCATGGAGAAATAATTCATATAGATCTTCTTTATATGTTTATCAAATTCAGAGACTAGCTATACATATATGACCATGCTCTTAGCATGTTTTTCCGAGCTGAAGCACTGCAACATGTTTAGATCGGAACTGTGACTTTGGAAGATCAACTTGGAACTTCCCAAATTCTGAGTACAATGGATTGCAGCATCCATTTTTATCAATTTTTCCTCATGACAATTGTTCACTTGCAGCACAGTACCATCTAGCTAACATGATAGCTAGCCGCTATCTTGCTAATCTGCTAATTCCCGTTTTTGTTTATGGAATTCTGTCATGTTTTGTCATATTTCGAGGCAAATTCTTCTCCTGACGTCTACAGTCCTGCTGTCTTGATCGTTCAGACCTCCAAACGAACTCCACTGCAGCTAATAAAACATCAAAACAGCAATGAAGATGATGAGAATTCTTCATCGAAGTGAAAAAAGTAAGGGGAAGTCATCAAGGGCGTGTTTAAAAACAGTACAAAAGGGTACTAACAGGTACTGAAATATCTCAGCACTTCCTTTAAGATGCAAGCAGTTTGGTAAGGATTAAACACTGTGTGTGGTGCTGTTGAAGGAAAATAATCAACAACAGGGTGGTGTGATGAAGCAGAGTTACTGTTACCACCCTGAAGTTGATTATTTTTCTATAACAGCACGACCCCAAGTGTTTTATTCCTCTTATAGCACTGCAGTTTGCCAACAGTTAAATATATTTATTTATTTAAGAACATATACTTTTTTATCTGTTTATACTTACATTTAGTGTAAGGCCAATCAAGTTAGTTCCTGTTATCACTTACGTTATAGCAGCTATAAACACTCGTTCCCTCACCAGCCTCTCTTTTTTCTCTCTCTTCAAGTTAATAAGACAAAAAACCCTAGCAGCTTGTTACGCATGTTACCGAGAAACCGCAAAGAAGCGTAAACTCCTCTGTCCTGAAGACGTCAGAAAACTTAAAATTACAGCGTTACCTCTGACTGTTACAAAGCGCTGACACTGGAGACTCCTTCCATCAATGTTAAATAATTGGCCCCCTAACATATTGTTTATCAGTTACACACATTTTGCTTTTTAATCTGTTTATTTTTAGTGGAGCTACAATGTCACTATGTCCCTACCAAGTCCCTATGAATTAGCTGTTATTATACAAAGCGATAACATATTAGAACAAGTGCATTAATGTATATAAACCTGTGATTTACAGCTGCGCTACTGTCAGAGCTGCTGTTCTAGAAAATTAATCAACACCTTCTGACCAATCAGGATCCAGAATTTAACAACAGATTGCTCTCATGCTGAAAGTGCTTGTTTGATGATGCTCATGCTAACTAGCAGGTTTAAACGAAAGCAGATGCACCACAGAGCAGTGTGTGTTTCAGCCATGGGGGTCTGCATAAGTGTGTGTGTGTGTGTGTGTGTGTGTGTGTGTGCGTGCTGTGCATGCTCAAATGCCCACCCTCACCTCAAATCCTAAACGCCAAGACTAAAACATCTCAACTGACCCGAGACGACCCAGAGAACCAAATCACAATGAGACACTGCTGAGGCCGAGTGTTTACTCAAGTCTTATTTCACCTCCTGCTTGTGGGTTCCGTCTCATCTCCTACTTCTACTAACACTACACACTTAAAAAAATTTTGAGCTCTCATCAATGTTCCCAAAGTGTTCCTATCAGAAAAGGTTTTCAGTAGAACCTTTTTTTTCTAGAAACTAAGAACACTTTATTATCCAATGAACCCTTAGAGAACTCTTGAAGAAAAGCAGCTGTTTCAATTTAGAAGAACACGTCTCATTGTCTCAATGTTCTTTGGAACATCTTTCACTATGGTGCAAGTAAAAATGTAGAATCCTGCAACAAAATATTTCCCATTCACAAAGGCTTCTATGTAGTTTATATTCTTTTGGAAAGCTAAGAACCCTTAGTTATCCAATGAAACCTTAAAGAACCCTTGAAGAACTCTTTTTATCTAACAGTGTACCAAGTACCAAGAGTTAAACGTTAAACTCCTGACAGGTTCTAGATATCAAGAAGAAAATAATGAGCAATAATTTTGGACTTTGTATCACACACTTACACAGTCTTAAAAAAAGAGTCCTTCAAGGGTTCTGTAAGGGTTCTTTGGCTAATTAAAATTTCTTAGTTTCCAAAAAAACAAAGGTTCTACTTGGAATGCTTTCTGATAGGAAAACAGTTTCAACTTATACCTTTACAAGTTCTATGTAGATTCCTAGAACATTTTTTTCCTAAGTAGAACATTTAGGAAGCTAAGAACCCTTAATTATCCAACAGACCATTAAAGAACCCATTAGGAACCTTTTTTTCTGAGTGTACCAAGTACCAAGAAGCTAAATGTTAAACTCTTGACAGGTTCTAGATATTAAGAAGAAAATAACAAGCAATATATCAGCACTTACCAAGTTAATATACACACTGTTGGGGAAAAAAGGTTCTTCAAGGGTTCTTTAAAGGTACCATAGATAACTATAGGTTCTTATTTTCCAAAATATGGCTAGGCTTTAAACTATTTTTGATAGGATGAGACTTACAGCTTACACTCTTCTATGTAAACTCCTTCAGCAAAGTGTTTTGCTATCAGAATGGTTTCCAAGTAGAACCCTTTTAAGAGGCTGAGAACCCTTAATTATCCAGTAAACTCATAAGAGAACTCTTGAATAAACCTTTTCCCCCTTACTGTTTAAATGTTAAACATCTGACGGGTTCTAGGTGTTAAGAAGAAAATAATGAGCAATAATTTGGAGTTTGTGCAGAACATTTACCCAGTTAACACACATACTCTTGGAAAAAAGGGTTCTTCAAGAGTTCTTTACTATTACAAACTTATACCACTTATATTTGCTTATGTAGAATCCTAGAACAAATGTTTTCTTTTCACAAAGGTTTCCAACTTGAACCCTTTTAGGAATCTAAGAACCCTGAATTATCCAGGAATCTTTTTAAGAACTCTTGAGGAACCCATAGATATCTAGAAGCTGAACTCCTGACAGGTTCTAGATATTAATAAGAAAATAATGAGCAATAATTTGGAGCTTTTACTGCACGCTTACCAAGTTAATACATGGACTCTTAGCTAAAAAAAAAGGGTTCTTCAAGGGTTCTTTGAATAATTAGGGGTTCTTAGCTTTTAGAAAATGGTTCTGCTTGAAACTCTTTTGGATAGGACAACATCTTGTTGTAGTTCTTCACAGAATCTTTAAGAGTTCCTTCCTTAAAGATGGACAACTGATGAACACTTGGCTGTAGAAGTACTAGCAGCTCTAGTGTTTGCTTTAGAGGTAGCATTTTTAAATTGTGTTTGACTTTTTTTGCACAAAGAACACATATATGACTGGAGACTCAGTACTATTTCCAGATGCAGATGTTTCACATTAGAAGAACACGTCTCAGTGTTCCTCGGTGCACTTTAGCACGTCTTTCATTATGATGCATGTAAAAATCCGAGCTGAAGGCTTCAGTGTTGGTTCTCTGATGTTCTGCGTGGAGACAGAGCAGGAGCATGGCTCAGCACTTGTCCGATTACGGAGATGAAAACAGTGCACACTTCTAATCCGTGCCATATGCTGCCTCGCGGCCCGCACTTTCGCCTTGTCATGTCGAGTGGCTCTCACGAATGCTTCCTGACACGTTCTGTCCAGAGCCCATCCCGGACTAATGAGGAAAATGCCTCCGAATGTCAGGCTCCGTCTTCTCAGACAGGGCCATGCTGATGGCTCAGGGTTCTGTTTAATTCAGTAATTTAATTCATTTTGATAATCTAAAAACAATTAGAACCCTTATGGTTTCTTCAGTTGTCCATCTTTATAGTAGAAGTTTCCTTTATAGAATCCTACAACAGAGTGTTTCCTATCAGAAATGCTTCCACGTAGAACTGTTGTGGAAGCTAAGAACCCTTCATTATCCAAAAACCCCCTCAGGAACCCTTGAAGAACCATTTTTTTAAAGGTCAGTATTATTTTCTTCTTAATGTCTAGAACTTCATATGTTATATGTTTAACGTTTAGCTTGTCTGGTACATGGTACACTCATAAAGGGTTCCTGAAACATTCCACAAGGGTTTATTTGATAATTAAGGGTTCTACATAGAACCTGTAAGGGTGTAAGTTGTAAGTGTTTTCATTTCAGAAAGTGTTCCAAGAACCTAAAACCTTTTTGGAAGCTACCAACCCTTAATTATGAACCCAATGATCCCTTGAAGAACCCTTTTTAGTAAGAATCAGTAAGTGTGCGGTACAAAGTCCAAATTATTGCTCATTATTTTCTTCTTAATATCTAGAATACTTCAGGAGTTTAACATTTAGCTCTTGATATGTGGTAAATAGTTAGATGAAAAAGGTTCCTCAAGAGTTCTTCAAGGGTTTGCTGGATACTTAAGGGTTCTTAGCTTCCTAAACAGGTTCTTCTCTGAAGCCTTTTGTTTTCCCAATCAGAGAGTGTTCCAAGTAGAACCATTTTTTTGGAAACTAAGAACTCTTAATTACCTAACAAACTATTAAAGAACCCTTAACATCTAGAACCTGTCAGGAGTTTACCATTTAGCTATCTTGGTTCTTGGTACACTCTTAGAAAAATGGGTTCTTGAAGCATTCCTTAAGGGTTTACTGGATAATTAAGGGTTCTTAGCTTCCTAAAAGGGTTCTACTTGAAGGCTTTGTTATTGGAAGAGTTTGCACTTTGTAGGTTCTTGGTAACTTCAGCTGTGAGAGAGGCTGATGAGGGAACAACAGGAACTAACCTGCTTCACTGATGTTCCACAACATTAAATGGATAAAAAGTACAACGTGTTGCTTGTAAATAAATTTAAAAAAATGTAATCGCTGTCATGTAAGAGGAATAAAACACTTCAGGGACGTTCTGTTACAGGAAAATAATCATCAGCACTCCGTCACTCAGTATTTAGATTTTATATTAATCATTTGGAAATCATCCCCGGCTCAGATTCCAACACGTCTAGAAGTCTCTTTTCCCCCGAAACAGAACTTTGTGCGCCGTAGTCTCGGGCAACATCTGGCTCCTCATGTAGGCGCATATTAGGATCAAATTAAGTAGAAATGAATGGGATGCTACATGACAGGCTGCAGATGTTCCGGGCGGCGGTGTGAAAATCCGAGGAGCGAGAAGCAGCATAATGAATCCGGTGCTCTTACAGCAGGGGTGCCGTGATGCGTTCATAGGTAAAGAGAAAAAAAATGAAATAAGAAATTGATTTAGATCGAACTGCAGTGACTTTAGTTAAAAGTGTGCGACTCTTTATGTCTCGTATTAAACGCAAGATTTCAAAGTACAACAGTGTTTTCGCTGAACGGAGTGTGGGAGTTAATTGAGCATGAGACGGAGAACATGTGGTAGTTAGTTGCCGGATCTTTTGTGGCGTAAAATGGATGCAAAATGAGTTCATGTCATTTATTTTCAGTAAGCGCATTATCCTGGTAGTCTATCCCGGGAATACTGGGTGGGAATGGGAATACACCCTGGACAAGACGTTCACACACTCATCCACACCTGAGGGCTGATTTATTCTAGCCAATTCACCTACAGCCATGTCTATCTATCTATCTATCTATCTATCTATCTATCTATCTATCTATCTCTATCTTTCTATCTATCTGGCTGTCTTTATGTCTGTCTGTCTTTCATTCTTTCTTTCTTTCTTTCTTTCTTTCTATATATCTCCCTGTCTGTCTGTTTTGTCTATCTATCTATCTATCTATCTATCTGCCTGTTCATATCTAGCTCTCTGTCTGTCTATTATCTGTCCATATATCTATCTTTCTGTCTGTCCGTCCATCCATCCATCTATCTGTCTTTCTGTCCACCCATCTACAGTATCTATGTGCCTGTCCATACTGTCCATATATCTATCTTTCCATCTGTCTGTTCGCTGTCTGTCAGTCTAGTGCTTTAAATAAACACGTGGTAAATCGTATATAAAGGTGAAGTGTTCAGTTATCAGATTACATTTATATCCGACTCATTAATCCAGATGCAGATGCAGATGTTTTACACAGCAGTATAAATTTCCACGGCGCTGCTCTCCATCAGCGTGCGTTAAACGTTGCACCTCGTCACCTCGTTACACAAATTTGGCTCGCTAAATACGACCTGGCACAATGGCTAATTCAGGGCGGAGCAATAAACCTGTGTGTGTGTGTGTGTGTGTGTGTGTGTGTGGAGGAGGGAGTTGTCTCTTTGGGCAATATCACACACACACACACACACACACACATACACACACACACCCACGCTGCCACTCTCAGGTGACAACAGGTTGCTATGGCGCTCTGGCTGCTAGACTTGCCACATGGAGATGTGATCACACTCCCTCGACGCTGCAGGAAGGCAGCATTTGCTTCCAGCTCAATGACACGATCATGACTTCATTGTTGAATCACAAGCCGTCTAATTACAGCCCAGAGATCTATTATTTCCTTTTATTTTTCCTCGTCAGGCGAACGAGGCCGCTTCACCTCTAAATCAGCACATCTCGCACCGCTCATTAATGTCAGAGTGCGCTAGCCGCGGCGTTACGAGGGGTCGAGGCTAATTTACACACCGGTGGAACGTATAAGATGGCCTTGGCTTGATGAGAGCACTGTGTGTGTGTGTGTGTGTGTGTGTGTGAGACACAAAGGCTGGAGGTTAAACACACAATGATGCAATTTTGAAGTGGGGAAACACATTATTTGCTTTTGCTATGTGTATAATTACTGCAGTGTTTCTGGTGTTGCTGTGAGGAACTCCAGCACGTGCCAAACATTACACCTGAGTGCTGAGGGTCTGAACGTAAAGAAACAATCGTCTACATTACGAATGCCTAATTTACAGGTTTTAAGGTTAATGTTAATTAAATACAGCATGTTATACTGAAATATTTGTGATGTGTTTAGCGAATCCAGTGCTATATCTTTATTGGTTCTGTATTGTCTCATCCCTGTGAGAAGTTAGCGGTTGTGTGATGGAGTGCAACAGTCAGATTCACTGCTAGCTCCAAAAAACATTTTTTGTATTAACATCATATTAATGAAAAATCAGGCGTAGAAGTAGTGGAGATATTGGAAAAAAAGCTGGACTAAAAGTCCCAGAATGCAATGCAGCTATACGACGGCAGAGACTTGGCTCGGCTAGTTAGCGATGTAAGAAATGATGATGATGGTGGCACTAGCGAAAACGTTACAGCTTTGGAAGTTTGAGCAGAGAGTACAGACGAGGAATGGGAGAGAGCTGAACAGGCTAAAGGACTAAAGCTCCGCTGCATCGCTCTCTTTAGCTAGAGATGAAGCGAGGACTGAATCCCACTGCACTGCTCTCAGCAGGGAGTCGAACAACATTCTCAGATCATATAGACTTTTTTCATCTGTTCCTGCTGAATAGTTAACCGGAGGCCATTTTGGATAAAACAGGAAAATAATCAACCTCAGGATGGGAACAGCGACTCCACTTCATCACACCACCCCGTCTCTCAATATTCTACTGTAACAAAGTGCTTTATTTACTTCTTTCTTTCTTTCTTTCTTTCTTTTCTTAGCTCGTGACTGAATTTAAAATAAAATCCAGTTCTCAAAGTGAGCTTTCAGCATTCACTTCCAAAACGTCCTCACTGATAATCAGTCTTAAACAGATTTGTGTCAACAAAAACATAAATAATATTCATTAGGAAGGTAAACGCCACCAGAATTCCAAACTTCCCTGAATTATAAATACAAATGAACTTGCCGCTCTTAAAAGTTGGCAGCCGCTGAAACATGGCACAACGATTCCAAATGCATCACTTTTACAAAGCGGTGGTGTGGTCTGGCAAGTGGCTGGGAAAATTTCAAAACTAATGTTACGAGGCCAGAGATCCAATAAAACACAAATACAGCAACGGGCCGCGCCATGGCAACAGCTGGAAACACAATCGCTCTCCGAAGAGAGGCCGAGCTCAAAAAGTCATTAGATGTTAAGATTATATACACGCTATTATTTGAGTATGACTGTGTAAGGAGGAAAAAAATCAAAATTAAAAAAAAAAGGAAAAGTCATCTCTTCTGGTAAAGTCGTAATGGTTGGAGTATAAAATATATTGCTTTGTAAGTGCTACTGCTGCAGAAAGGGCTGAGGAGGTGCTGAAATTCAACTCGTCCTCAAAACTTCTTCGTCATTATTCTTACCCTGAATTCGCTCCTGGAGGAGAAACAGCAACAGCACACTTTACTTTTAATCTCTGTTTTAGCAACTCCAGGATTCGATGATCAGTGATGAAGGAAGTGAACAGAAAAGCGCCAGGAGATCATGAGTTCGAATCCCGACGATGCCATCGCCATGCGTGACCTGAAGCCTAGAGAACAGAATTGGCAAAGTGGCCGTGCTGTCTGGGTGGGAGGGGCATACTCTGTTTCCCTGTCAATCACAGTGACACTAGCCAACCACACGCTTCTGTGAGCTCATGTATGTGGAAGAGGGTGGATAGCGCTTTCCTCTGAGTGTGTTACACAGCCCTGTGATGCAGCATGAGCAGCAGTTCGAAATGATGTGTTTGATGGCTTCACTGTGACGCTAACAAGCACATGTTAGCCTTCGAATGCTAGCTTTGTGGTTGCTGTTGTATGTCAGTGGAGAGTTAACTAGTGGGTGGGAATTGGCAAATTGGCAAATTGATAAGAAAATGTGAAAAAAATACAGATTAAAAATATGGAATTGACATGATGTGATGCTACACGTGTGATGCTACACAACACATTCGATGTGACTCAGCCGTTAGTCTCAAAAATGATTCCTGGATCACTTCATGCTGAATTAAAGTAAGGAAATGAGAGCATAGTCGCTTAACGCCACCTCTCTCTCTCTCTCTCTCTCTCTCTGTCTCTGTCTCTCTCTGTCTTTCTTCATTTCTTTCTTTCTTTCTAAAAATACATGACAAAAAAAATAGCATACTGAGGAATTCAACAAAGCACTTTGCACCTTATTGTGTTCATGAAGCACGCAATAAAACTTTTTTCGAGTGCACTTCTGTTTCGCACCACGACAGGCCTGTATACAGGACTCAAACATCTGGCGATTGTCCAGTTTAACACACATCACAGCTGGAAATAAAGTGCTTTGACTAAAAAGGAAAGTATTCCAGAAAAATATGGATTATAAAATCATATAAACATTTTTTTTCTCTAAGTGTATTTATTACGTGAGTCCCGTCCAGACCATTACCACCAACACCGCAGACAGACGCATATGCAAGGGGAAAAAAAGAAAAAAGAAAAAAAAGAGGCCCCACTTTAGCCGGCGTACTCATTCTTTCTGCGCTGGCACTTCCAACAGGAAACTGACAGTATTATGTGACACTGTGGAATGCTCGGGAGGTCTGAGCTGGCGAAGTCGACGTACATCCAGCAACAATGCAGCCTTTTGTTTAGCACTTAGCAAAATTGTGTCTAAGCAGTGTGTTCTGCACTCCTGAGAGAGTCGTGTAACAGAAAGGAGTCGGGTTACCAACTGGGTTCTGCTTTTTTTTTTCTTTTTTTTTTTTGATGGTGGGACCACAAAAAAATCCAAAACATTCATGGGGGATAAAGTGTAAAAGCCAGCGATTTATCACGCAGACGCATCACTTTTACAAAGCGGTGGTGTTGTAATTTCAGTAAATAATCGGATCATGTTACCATGAGCTCATGATCAATACACTGAAGTGGAAATTGCTTTCACTGCTTTCAGTTCCATGGGACTTTTTAATTTCTAAAGTAGAAATTTCATCAATGTTTTTTTTTAATCTCTCCATAATAAATTCTATATTGTTGCATAGTTCATTTTCTAAAATGCAGTGTTATGTTCACGGGTATGTGCCCTGCTTCATACGTCTTAAAACTACTACTTCTGTTTTCATCTCGTGATTATTTGTTGACATTTTATCTGTAAAACTATGCACGTGTCATATTTGAAGAGTGTTTATTTTTAATTTCTATTCATTACAAATGTTATTTTTATAAGCTCTTATTTAAAAGTCTGACTGGTGTGTCATCACAATAAACAAACTGATAAAAAGTATAAAATTCTAATTTAATTTATATATTAAATAAATAAATAAATATTTTTTTTTAACAATTTTTGCTATAGGAAATTGTAAACTATATCTTTATTATTGCAAATTCATAAAAGTTTGCAGAAGAAAATACAGAATTTAACTGATTTTAGCCAAATTTAACTTAAATTTAAATATAATTTAAACTCCAGGTTCTAGATATTAAGAAGAAACTACAGAACAATGATTTCGTACCTTCCTACAGTTTAGCTAAATGTTAAACTCCTGACAGGTTCTAGGCCTAAGCTAAGACCCTTTAATTATCCAAGGAACCTTTAAAGAACCCTTAAGGAACCTGCATTAGCTGGGTCAGTGTGCAGAACAAACTCCAAATGATTGCTCATTTTTTTCTAAATACCTAGAAACAAGGGTTCCTTAAGGGTTCCTTAAATAATTAAGGGCCCTTAACTTCTTAAAAGTGGTCTACTTGGAATCCTTTCTAATATGGAACAACTCTACTGTAGGTGTCTACAAAAAACATTCCCCCAGAGGCACGGCTGAAGAACCCTGAGGGTTCTAATTATGAAGAAGCTGAGAACGCTTAATTATCCAATGAAACCTTAAAGAACCCTTAAAGAACCCTTTTTTCCCCAAAAGAGTGTGTATTAGCTGAGTAAGTGTGTGGTAGAAAGGGTTAATTGCATAACTAAAGGTTCTTAGCTTCTTAAAATACTATTTAAATCTTTAGAACCCTTAAGCATTCTTCAGGTGTCCATCTGGTGAACCTTTAAATATTTTCACATTTTATTGGAAATTGAGGATCCTTAATTATCCAAAGAATCCTTAAACAACCCTTGAAGAACCCATTTTTAAGAGTGTGGGTTCTTTATAAGGGTTCCTTAAGGATTTATTGGATAAGTAAGAATTCTGAGTCTCTTAAAGAAAGTTCTTTCAGCACTTTTTGACAGGGAAACGCTCCGATGTAGGATTCAACACAGAACACTGAAGGGCTCGAATTTTTTTAAGTGTGTTATTTTGAGAAAGAAAGAACCCTTAATGATCTAATGAACCCTTAAAGAACCCTTAAAGAACCCTTTTTGTATGTATTAACTGGGTAAGTGCACAGTACAAACAACTAATTAACTCCTAAATAATTGCTCATTATTTTATTTTTTCTGTAGTTATTAACAGAGATAAAATGTCAAATAATAAATAATAGATAAATAAATAAACCGTGGACTTAAAGCAGTTATTAACAGACATAGAGTAATAAACACTGAATAATTCAATCTGAAAGCGAGCTTCTGTGCGTTATAATGTGTAATAGACACAATGGAAACCATTTACACTGCATAATAAACACCACTATATATGCAGGTGTGATGCATTTTCTTAATTAATCCTGACGAAGTGTATAATGCCTTATGACCGCCTTACGAACATGCTTAAGGGCCTTCGCAGAAAGTGTTTCTGAGTTGCCTTTTTTCCATCAAGAGGGATTTGAGGTTTGTTTGTGCTGCACTGAGAGGATTTAAACAGCAGGACAGAGATGAAGAGCTTTGAGGAGAAGGAAGGAAAAAAAATCTCAGCGCATTAAAATCGAATCAACTCCAGGGTTCTAGCAGCTCAGGAGAACCGAGACGGTTAGAGGGTCAGTGCTCGTCTGACAGGTGCTCCACCTTCCGCCTCTCACCGTGACTCCGAGGAAAAGTTCTCTCATGGAAAAATGGCATATTCGGAATTTAATGGCACTGAAAACACACACACACACACACACACACACACACACACACACACACACGGAAATAACAGCAATCAGAGCTGATATTCAGAAAACAGCCGAATCTCAAACACACTCAAACATTTCACAGGTTCACACACGAGGAGATTGAAGGAAAAACAGATCGTAAAATTGTTATAAAATGGAACATATACGGTGTGTGTGAGTGGAGTTAAGTGGATGAAATGCGCAGGACGAGTGGCAAAAATAACCTCCATTACAGCAATAAAATCATAACGTTTATTTAAAAAAAAATACCTGAATATATCCTGTCTTTATCTCAATTATTAGCAATAAAAAATATAGAAACAGGTGAAAACAAAAACAAAAACAAACCCTTCACATCCTCAAGGAATGTTATTCTGTTATTCTTAGGGCAAAAGAAATAACATTTTTAGCTGAAATATATGAATATATATAGATTTTATTTCCCATTCAGAGTTATTGCTCAGAAACATCGACAGCATTTTACTTTTAGTGGTGATTTTAAATGAGTGATTGAAGTTGAAACACTTTTAGTGATAATCCATAAATTAATTAAACAAATGTAAAAAGAATAATCATTTTTAGAAATTCGGCTTAAATTGAAAATGAAATGCTGTTTTAGCATTTGATTATAGATTTTTAAGAAGCTAATTTTTCTTTAAAAAAAAAAAAAAACGTTACAATCTAGACTCTAGCAAATTATAAACATCTTTTTTAAAGCCTACTCTGTTCATAGGTTTTTATAAACGTACCAGATGTTCACTGTCCAAACACACGTCTCTTACAGAGAACCCTGATTAGAACGTCTTCTTAGTTTCTAAATCGAGGAACATCATTGTAAAGGTGTAGAACTGGACTTTAAACAGCACGGTTCTTTTCTCAGCATCACTTTAAATCATTAATATCAGGGAAAGTGATGTATCTGTACAGCACACTCTAAAAATTATAATCTAGCAAAGGTTCTACGTAGAACCATCATATTTATGGACAATGAAGGGTTTCTAGCTTGAAGAACATTCTATGTAGAACTCTAGAACTCTACAGTATTACAGTAAGGGTTAAAATAAAAATATAAAACCCTTTTTTTGAAAGTTAAGACCCCTTAGTTATCCAATAAACCATTAAAGAACCCTTGAAGAACCCTTTTTCTAAGAGTACATGTATTAACTGGGTAAGTGTGCAGTACAAACTCCAAATTATTGCTTATTATTTTCTTCTTAACTCCTCGAGCACCTAGAACCTGTCAGTAGTTTAACGTTTAACTCTTGGTTCCTGGTGCAAAGGTTCTTCAAGGGTTCTTTAAGGATTTATTGGATAATTAAGGGTTCTTAGCTTCTGGAAAGGATTTGACTTGGGGTCGATGAATAAACATTAAGTTCTCCTAGAAGGACAATCAAACAAGCCTTAAGGGTTCTAAGACATATCTAGAGTCCAACAGGAGATGGACCAGCTTAAGAAATGATATGTTTTGCTTTTATGTTCTAGTTTAAAAGAGGCCAATGTGGTCAATAAGCGCTCACCTCACTCATGACTAGAACCATTTACAGATCTTTGATGGTTCTTCTGGAGGAACCCTTAACATTGTTTCCTTATCAGAAATTGTTGCAAAATAGAAGCTTTTTTATGTAGATAAGACACCTTTACCATACAAAGAACCCTCCAAAGAACCTTTTTTCAAAGAGTGTAGAAATGAATACGGTTCTAAAAATGTTGTTTGTTTGCTTTCTTGATGTTTTCTGGTTGGAGAACCACGACAGAACAGTAGAAGGTAACAGTAGCAGGCCATCGTGTTTCTCTCCACGCTAAACTGTTAGCACGGAGATAGAAATCTAAATCGCTCGCGATGTGGATACTGGTCTGTCTGCCTGTCTGTCTTCCTGTCTCTCCTCTTTGTGTCTCGGGTTCCTCAGAGCGATCCCAGTGTTGCTTTATCAACCACTGAATCTAACAGGACAGCTCCTCTCGCGCTCATTGGCTTCTCGAGTGCTAATAGATATAAAGTCACGATTTTCCTTTTCACACTTTTTTTTCTTCTGCGCTCACCTCCTCAGGTTCTTCTCTTGACTTTGATTTCTCGGGGTAAGTGATCCCTCGCTCCAGGACCGATGAGATCGGGCTTTACTTTGGCTCTGATATTGCGCAGCGTAATGTAAAGTGAAGTAGCACGTCTAAATGTCCTGTCAATCAGCCGCACCCTGTCCGTTTGCTCCACAGCGTCCAGAAATCTCCAGCTGGGACTCATTTCCAGCAACATAAACGATACGACGATATTAAATCGCTGTTAAAGTACGTGACGACATTTCGCTGGTGCTGATGAAGACTGGCGCTGGGTTTAAGCGGAGAACAGACAGCAGACAGGACGCTGACGTGATTCTCTTTCGTTAAATAAACTCTTTTCCTGCCGTGATCAGTCTGGAAAATCCACTTTTGGAGTGTTTTTATAACGACTCTGAAAACTGACACTGAAAACTGTAATTACAGCAATCAAGGACAATAACAGACTTTAGAGACATTCTTTAAAAAGAATTAGTTCATTTGACTTTGCTATGTGTAGGGAATAATATTTATTCCACTAGGATTAGAATTTTGTAAATCTAAATTTTTTTGTTCTAATTTTTTGTACGTGAAGTTTTAAAATTCAGTCAGATTTGTATTTCTATTATTTGAAATGTAAGGCTTAAAAACAGAACAGGAACAGTTTTAAACAGAGTTTATTTTAAATAATTAAACATTTTTAAATAATCAAAACAATAAAATAAAATTTACATTTTAAGTAATGAAACAAAATTATTTCTTAAAAATAATAAAAGCAATGTGACAATATGTAAAACAATATATATCAAATTTTACATTTTTAAAAAATCTAACAATGAAATATGATTTTTTAAAATAAGCAAAACAATCTAACAAAAATAAAATAAAAAAATAATCAAAACATTAAAACATAATTCAAAAAGTTTAATAATGGAAAAAATACAAAGTAACACAATCACGATTCCAAGTCGAACACTTTTTAATTTCTACTCATCAAACTTACTTTCTATAAAACACACGCTTATACATTGCTATACTCGAGGCCATTTCAGCCAATCAGGAGTCGAGAAATGACAGACAAGCCCCTCCCCCAGGGAATCTCAAATCGATGTCCTGAATTTGAAATGCTGAATATATGAAAATAACAAATGCTGTCAAAATTTTTTGCATTTAAATATAATTATTAATTAAATGTTTCTTTATTCCCAGATCTTATCTTTATGAGATTATAATCGCTGGTGCCCGAGGCGACGCTCTGGTTCACCTTGGATCATTTACAGAGCGTCTCAATTCTCCTGACGTGTGAAGACAGAGCGCTTATTGTTGCTTAAATGTCCACTGGCGTGAGTTCTAGTTCAGGGGATCCAGGGGCCTGGGGGGCCCCTGGGGGTGCCAGAGGGGGGCCCGGGGGGGCCTGGAGAGGGACGGCACGTGTGCTGTAAGGCGTCTGTTCCACAACAGGAAAGAATAAACCGAGGCTCAAATCATAGGAAATTCATCCAACCTGGTTCTGGGAGTCGTGTCTTTCAAGCCCTGTTTCCTCGCCATATGATCTCTATAAAGCAAACGACTGCTGGCTTCCACGCGGGCGAGCAGACGCCTGGAGCCGCCTCGTAATCAAAACCAAATGCTAATGACAATAGAAGCAGCAGCAGGAAAGTAGAGGGAAGCTCGACTTGACTGTTCTCCTCCCGTCTGGCCAAAAAAACCCCCAAGAAAACGTTGTTTGTGTCTCTCTCGATATATACATATGTCTGACAGGAAGCTCTGCAGAGATCAGGTATCGTTCGACAGATAAACAGGAGCAAATATTTAAAAGACTAAAAAAACGTTTAATTACACAATTTCAAAACGGTTTAGTCATTTGTGTATCATGAACTACTTTTCTTAACTTTCTAAATCTTCTTTTTGGATGACATTTTTACCATTTACATGCTAATTTTATAGAAATAAATAATACGCAGAGCACCTCTCGAGCATTTCTTGTCATTTTTTTTGTCCCAGTTTCCTGAAATGAAAGCAGGAATGAAATGAAAGAGCAAATCTTGCCTTTCATTCGTCTTGTTAAAAAGGTTTTAATTGCTTAACGTGTTGCATCCTGGAAGACGCTCCAGCCTTAAAGAGAGCGACAGACGGAAAGAAACAAAACACACAAAGCGGTTGTGTGGTTTTGTGTCGACGCTATTATGATGTTCTGACTTTGTAAGCAAGACATCATCGGCTGACTGAATTTCTCAAATGTTTTAAATCACAGTCGAGCGCATTACTGTCTTTCTTTTCGTCTTTTATTTCAGCTCTATTTGATGCCTTTGCGTGAATCGGTGATTGAACAGATTAGAATATAATATAATAATGGATTATGATGAGACGAATGTGTTGCTCAGTGTTAATAAATGTCGTTTTGAATCAAAATGTTCTGCTTCGGTTCACAGAGAAAAAAAGGGCATTAAAGACTTGAGTGGCTTGATTTCTAATAGTTTGTATCTCCTGTGACACGGCGCGCAGGTGAGTCACGGCTGATCGTGATGGCAAACTTCAAACAGCTGCAGATCTACAGTACCAACGCAGACGCACGTCTGGATGCTTATTATTAGAAATTCTGAATAAATTCAATCGTGGTGCATCTGCATCTGCGAATGATAGTGTTTTGTTTTGCCAAATACAGAGCGAGATCTCTAATCACACTGCTGTATGCTGGCAAAATAAAGTACAATCAGTGCCATATTTATAAACGATAAACAAAACGGACCAGCAGCATCGTCTGATTCGTGTGTGTCTGGAAACTATCCCAAAAAAAATAAAAGTGGCAACATCTTGGCCAATTTAAAGTTCTGTAATGAACTATTTATAAGTAAATAGTATGTAGAGTACTAATTAAACATTGCTTCTCAAACTTTTCTAATAGATTAGCTTTATAAACAGGAGTACATTTATTAATGAAACAATTTGAAAATAAATATTTAAAATGGCAGCAGGAATTGAGAATATTCCGGTTTTCCGGCTGATGTGATCGAGCTCATTAATCGAGATGTTAAGGAATGTTTTTTTATATTAAGTAAGTAATTTTTTTTATTAAATAAGAAAATTCACTCTTTTTTATTAAATCAGAAAATTCACTCATTTTAAATTAGTTTAAAATATGACAGTGTTAATTTGATGCGCTCTCCTATAAAGAAAACATGCCCACAGTTTGAAGGATAAGCTGACCAAGCACTCATTTGCTACGCTTAGAGAGAAACTTTACATTCATTCATCATTCAGTTTCAATGAAACTTTTATGTTTTTTGTGTAGAAATCATCGATTTGTTTTCATAGTAACTGAATCTCTAAATATGTTTTTTCAGCATCTGTGTGATTAGCTCAAGTATTTAGCTAGCAGGAGGTAATAATTTTAGGCTTTTTGATAGAATCCAGAACTGGTACAGGTTTTAGCCTAATACATGCAGGTGACATCATTAAAACATGACAGACAAACCGGAGATAAATTTATGTTTACAGGCAACACAGAGGCACGTTCAAAAACCCATTTTAATACAAATGAACGCACAAAAAATGGCTTTAAGTAATACTACAAAAAAAATCTACAAAATATTGTGTACAGCAGGATTGTAATTTAATTTCGAGACCAATTTAGCTCAATAATAAGGAAACCACCGTTTAATGAGCCGAATGGCCTGCAGGTTGGACAGTAATCTGAAAGTAATGGTGAATAATAAACGTCACGATACGCCAGAGATCACACATTTCTGATTAATGAATTGGCAAAATCGCTGCAAATATTTTCAGCTACAATGAAGCACAGAATAAATCTATCTGGCACGTTCCGGCAATTCCCAGGCCAACATCCTGTAATTGTTTCCTTATTTAAGCCGGCAGCTTAAAGCCGCAATAATAAAGACTCGTAATAAAATCCCATGAAGGTTATTTTCAGGGAAACACAACTTGATGGCAAAAAAAAGAGACTAATTAGAAAAATATCAACAGTTAAATCATCAGAGGTTAAAAGTTTGCTTCATAACAGCATTTTCCACCATGTAAGGTTGTTTAAGTGCTTAAAATCTCTGCTTATTTTTCATTTAAACACCTCAAAGCAATGGTTTTAATTATTCAGTAACTACAGAGAAACCAGGAATGTAAATCCGAACACACTGACGGATTCTGGGAGTTTAAGGGGTTAATAAGTATAATAATTTATTCATATGTATGCAAAGTACATCTATGTAGGACTGCTGGTTTAAGAACGAATTAAATTAAATTGTCATTAAATAGGGAAAATTAATTCATTTTCATTTATCTCTCAGCGTTGCAGAATTCTGGACTGTGATTTGTCCGAAGGTGTTGATTAATTTTCTATAACAGCAGCTCTGACAGTAGTGCAGCTGCAAATCACAGGTTTATATTAATGCTCTTGTTCTAATACGTTATCGATTCTATAGTAACAGCTCATTCACAGGAGATGTTTATTTATCATTTAAGGAAGGAGTCTCCAGTGTCAGAGCTTTGTAACAGTCAGAGGTGAAGGTTTTTCTAACATCTTCAGGACAGAGGAGGTTATGCTTTAATGCAAGAGAGAACAGGATCCAACAGGATTAACTGTAACTATAAATGGATAAGAAGTATAATGATTCTTTTTTGTAATCGTTGGCTAGTTGCTGTGGTATAAGAGGAATAAAACACTGTGATGCGTTGTGACAGAGTGACTACTCAGAGAGTCGAGCATAAATCTTTATTTTAAAGGATTTTGAGCAAAATACGTCAAACATTTCTCTGCACACATCGATCAGACGTGCAAAAAGCAAAGCGTTGCACAAATCACATCTATAAGCTACTTATAAAAAAGGTAATCTGGCGTGTATATAGTTTACAGTATATGCAGTCAGATAAGCTAATAATGACACCGGGGCATTGTGCACCTCGATTTAAAGTGACAGTAAACGGCGCACGTGCTTATGGACGAGAACAAGAATCACAATAAGCTCTGATGATGAGTGGTCCAATGGAGTGCTATCGCAAATGACATTCTCGTTGCAGAGAGGCTCTAAGAAGGAAGCTCTAGAAAAAAAATGTCAAAAATAAAAGAAAAAAATCACATTACTATTTAGTGGCCCACTTGAAAGCTTTTAAACCAGAGACTTAATATGAAACAGATTGCACTGCTGCATTTACCGGCAAAGAGCGCAGAGAAGAGCAGAAAACACACTCGACATCTCTGAAAGCCTGACACCTCAGAAATTCACTCAGCTCCAATCTTCCCAATCCATCAAATTCACAAACACACTGAAATACTTAACTCTGAGTTGTTGATGTTCTTGCAGTTGTAGCTGCTTCCTTCGTGCCGGAATTTTTATACAAATCTTCAGATAATCCATCCTTTTCAGACACACAGAAACCTGGAATGCCGTTTACAGAAAGAAAGCTACAACAACGAGACGCCAGGTTTTAACCTGAAGCTGCCAGGAAAATGTGAAATATTTAATAATAATTCTCTCTAACGTGAATCTGATGAGCATTTTTTATCTAATTATATGTACCCTACTCCACCTGCATATCCACTGAATGTGGATTATATAAGTTATATATATAACTGTAGTTATTATTTTTAAATATAAAGTATACTATAATTAAATGATGCATAAAACCTACACCACATGGACAAAAGTATGTGCACCCCTGACCATCACACTCATATGTGCTTGTTGAGCATCTCATTCCAGATTTATTCCCCCCTGTGTTTGCTGTTATAATGAGCTCCACTCTTCTGGGAAGCTTTCCACTAGATGTTGGAGCGTGGCTGTGGGGATTTGTGTTCACTCAGCTACAAGAGCATTAGTGAGATCAGACACTGATGTTAGGTAAGGAGTCTCCAGTTCCAGTTCATCCCAAAGGTGTTCAGTGGGGTTGAGGTCAGGGCTCTGTGCAGGACACTCGAGTTCTTCCACTCCAACCTTCACACATCATGTCTTCATGGAGCTCGCTTTGTGCACAGGGGCATCGTCATGCTGGAACAGGTTTGAGCCTCTTAGTTCAAGTGAAGGGAAAATGTAATGCTACAGCATATAAACACATTCTATACAATTAATAATATAAAGTTTGTGGCAACAGTTTGGGGAAGAACCGCATATGGGTGTGAAGGTCAGGGGTGCACATACTTTTAGCCATATAGTGTATGTATAAATGCAAGTTTTTTAATGAACAAAAAGACAAACAAAATAAACATCAAAACAAGATGTTATGAGCTAGAGCAACGTGGCATGAAACACACAACATACTACACACAGCCACAAACGCTAAACAACTAAACAGAGAAAAGTAAGAACTTAAAATAGTGTTGCTAATGAAGGGAAACGCAAAACAGGTGTGAGTGATTAACAGGGTACGTGACAGGGTCATGTGACCTTGTGGGGCTGATGGGAAACGCAGTCACAGTCCCATGTCACAGTCAAAGCCAACAGATTTTATAGCATTAGAAAATAATAATAACAATAATTGTTATAATAATCCTAACTGTTATCAGTGATGTTGTTATTTACCATTTATTTACCATTTATGGAAGGAGTCTCCAGTGTCAGGAGTCTCCAGGGAAAGCTGTAAGTTTAAGTTTTCAGAAATCTTCAGAACAGATGAGTTTACACTTTGTGGTTAACGAAAGACAACAAGTTGTGTTTTTAATTTTAAGAGACAGAAAAAAGAGAAGCTGGTGAACAGGAAGTAGCATAACTATAAATGGATAAAAAGTATGGCTTCATTCTTTAATACATAAAAATTGCAATCATTGGTGAATTTCTGTAGCGTAAGAGGAATAAACACTTAAACAAGACGTGCTGTTTCCCGCTTCATCGCACCAGCTCCACTGTTGATTATTTTACTATAACAGCACCACACACAGTGTTTTATTCTTTATATATTACATCATATCTTCCCATTGAGGATTCTCATTACTATAATGACGAGCTTTTGTGAAAAGTCTTTGTATTTCCTGTGATGATATTGATAATGGACCTTGTCCTGGATGTTTTTTTTTTTTAATTATTATTTTTACTCTTTTTCTTTTGTATTATATGCAAAGAGTAATGGTTTGTAATATTAGGAAGCTGAAATAGACGGGATTAATGAATGGACGCGAGCCAGCCGAGCCGTCATCATCCCGAGCCTCTCCCTTTGATGCTTCATCGCTCTGAAAGCTTTTTTGCAAAATGTTTGAAGTGTCAGCTCGTGTGATAATGATTTATAATTCTCTTGCAAAATTTTGCTGGTTAAAAAAATAAATAAATAAATTATTTTTTTTAAATATAAAAATAAATTGTGCCTGGAGGGGTCAGGCCTGGTTTCAAAAGCAGATCACCCAGGAGCAACAAATGATTTAATAAGCCACCAGCTCCAGAACGGCGAGATGGAGGGGAGCAGAACGAGCCGATTCAAAGTGTGTCTAATTAACATCAGTTTATTAGTGTGTCAGTCTTTTCAGCTGCAATCCGACAGCCAAAAAAAAAAAAAAAAAAAAAAAAAAAAAAAAAAAAAAAAAAAAACATGAAGCAGACGTTCTGTTCATGTTCAGGAATTAGCACTTACGTTAAATATGTACAGCTTGTGGCTTTTTTCTTTTTTTCTTTTTTTTAAATGATTAGTCATTCTAGTCATTTTATAAAACATTTCCACCAAGGTTAAAAAACACACGATAAAAAAAAAACAGCAGACTCTCCACTAATAATAAACAGAGTTAAAAACGTTTGTAATCATTGATATGGTGAAGTTTCCTGTAAGGAGACGTTTATTTAATGCGTAATGTATGGAAGGAGTCTCCAGTGTCAGCGCTTTGTAACAGTCAGAGGTAGAGCTGTAACTTTTATAAATTTTCAGGACAGAGGAGTTTACGCTTCTTTGCAGTTTCTCGAGAACATGACACGAGGGACAGGATGGTGTGATGAAGAGGAGGAACTGTTATCACACACAAGATGATTAGTTTCCTATCACAGCACATCCTGGAGTGTTTTATTCCTCTTATACTACAGCGAATTGCCAAGGATTAAAATGTTTTTATTTATTAAAGAATGGCAAGTACATTTTATCTGTTTATAGTTACTGAGAAACTCGTCTGTTCTGAAGATATCAGAAAACACAAAGGTACCTCTGACTGTTACAAAGCGCTGACACTGGAGACTCCTTCCATGAATGCCCACCGTACACGTCCCTGTGAATGAGCTGTTACTATAGAAACGATAATGTATGAGAACGAGCGCATTAATTATAAAATAAACCTGTGATTTGCAGCTGCACTACTGCCAGAGCTGCTGTTCTAGAAAATCAATCAACACCTTCTGAACAATCTCAAATGATATGTAGAGTAAAATGCAACATATCAGCCACCACAATACTTTCCTCACATTACTTTGGTCTTAAATAGTAGAATGTAGCAGTGGATCCACCAGCGCTGACGTGTTACATGGAGTAAACAAAAGGTCACGAGATCCGTGTAGTCGTTTATGCGTATTCAGGCCCAGCGGTCCCCAAAGCAAACACTCTGTTTAATGCAAGTGATTATCAAAGACAAATAAGATCAAGTGGGCCTTGTGTAATGAATATATTATGGCACAGAAGGACTAAAAAGGCAGGGAGGAAAAAAAGGAATAAATGATTGCTTAGTGGATGAAATGAATCTTAATGCGTTGAGCAGATGCTAAGTACTGTAATATTAACCGTCTCAGCTGTGCAGGTCGGCCACTTCTGTCCTTAAAGTGGTCACTAGAATAACTGAATACAGGGCTTGTTTCTGCTTTTACATGCGGAACACACAGAGCAGTTTATCCTCGTCATCCGCAAAGCACCACAGATCTGACAACTGCACAATCAGTACCACAGTAAAGATTCAAATAGACCAACAACAGCGCACGGCAAAATCCAACAAACCCCACTCTTCTTCTTTCAAGCTGGCACACGATTTTCAAAATAACCAATTTCCTGAAAGGAACGGATATCTCAGATACAACAACTGATCATTCATCATCATCCTCCATTGGAAAATGTATTGGCGTCGTGAAAAATGCATGAATTACTAATTAATGAGGCATTCGGAGCAGATTTCCATATTCATAAAGGTGTGGCTGAGTAATTGACATATGCATGAGAGAGCGGAGTGATGGCGTCGAGATAATAACGCCTCGGTACGGGCCTTTATTTATTTTTTATTTATTTATTTATTTATTTTTTTGCTAAATTCTTCAAATTGCGTGAGGGAGTCAAGAATCCTTTTTAAATTTGCATTACGCATTCATTCTTCCTCTAAAAGAAACGCAGTCAAATGCTCGCAGAGATAAATACACTCAGGAAATGCAATGATGTGAAACAGTATGTAAAATTACATTTCATGAAATATGAGCTTGTGCATGATTCTTTAAAAAAGTTCATTTAGCAAACTGATATGCGCAACAAACCGCGTTTGGAAACTGCACAACACGTTAGACAGAATGTACAAATGTGGCTTTGGTGACAGATGAGAAAAGAAGATCTAAGTAAATATACATTGCACACACACACACACACACGCACACGCACACACACACACACGGCCTACGCGGGGGCTTCCCTACCACCACTGTGAAGCTTTAAAAATGCATTGGGCCACATTTACACTTCAACTACACGCTCCCTCTACACTATTCTCAATCCTGTGGCTATTTTCCGAGGTGATCATCCGGACCTCCGTCTCTCCGAGTCCTCATTGTTGATGGAATCTGATTAACAGCATCCTGTTGGGCCATGAGCTCAGCTTTTTGGAGACATGGGGCAGGTCCAGCAAGCTTTGGGAGAAAAAAAATAAAAAGAGTCCTTGCCATTGTTCACAGCTCTCCAACAAAAGCCATGTGGAAGCTGACCCAAATATGGCGCATTAGCGAAGCACAAATGACATTCAGATGGTTCCTAGGCTTTCTTCGCAGCTATGCGGCGGCAAATGACAAGCTCGACAAAAACATGTCGAGTTTTTCACCCTCGCTCATTGTGTTCCCACATTAACTCCTAGCTGGGTTCTTTGAGATGGTCCAGAGTTGTGTCTGGACTCGGTGGGCCTGCGATGGCTCTGTCAGCAGGCTTGGCCCTGCTCTTCGCTGTTCTTTTCACGCTCCCTCCCCACTACACCCCTCCTCCCTCCTCCCTTCCTCGCCGACTTGGCTTCTACTCCGCCACTAAAGCGAGCGATTGATGGGGTGACGGAGAAGTTAAACAATTTACAGATGGCCTCCTGAGCCAAACTGCTTGGTGCAGTCAGCTCCACGCTGAGGAGAAGCTTTGGAGATCGGTGAAGATGGTCATTGTTTGGAATCATCAAAGCAAAGGAGCTCCGGGGGTTAGTGGAGATCACAATCGCACAAAAACATAATATTAACTACAATCTGGTTGATGTAATAGGTACTTAGCGTCCGAATAAGGTTTATAGAATACATCTGTTAGAAGAAGTCAAGAAGTAACTGCAACCAAATGGAAACATCACCCATACAAAAATACCAAAAAAAACAGATATTCTCAAAATTTTCTTTTGTAGTTTGTCAAGTCCTTTTTTTTTTTTTTTTTTGATGATTCATGATTTGACGATTTTTGATTTGTTCAGTTAAATACTCACTAGAAACGAGTGGCGTGTCTGTTGATTGAAAGAAGTGGTTGAAAGAAGATCTTGTTAAACTTGTTAAAAATTAGTATTCTCCATATTTAGCTAGTTTGCTAAGCTACTGTCAGATCAGTTTTGATTGCACGGGGGAGTGACATGGTGCATCTCAAACACGACTGGCTGTTTTGTAAACCAGTCAAACATTTTAACGTCATCACTCTGACTTTCTGTTTCAGAAGGAAATTCGTCAACACACTGAATCAAATCGCGATTCTCCTGGGGACGTTAACGTCGTCAACATTAGGGTCGATACTTTGTTTTGAATCATATTAGCAGCTCATCCAGATAGCAGAGGTGAAGTTTTAAAGATTAGCATCCACTTTACAAATGCAGAAGTTTGTCTTTAACCTTGCTGGACTTTTGGAAGGCACTTCGGAGAGTTTTGGCAAAGGAACCGGGAGCCTGGTGGGTTCGCGCATCTCCGGGTGCTGGTACTCCACACTAATCTATTTTAAACCATCTGTGAAATTAGCAAGATTCCTTAAATCCTTCACCTCCAAGGATTAAAAATGGCTCTGGGCTGGAGCCATCTCTACATTATCCATGAGCGTCCAGCGCTGTCCAGAGGCTGCTCTCGGGTGTAGTGTTGTAGTGTTTGTTTCTCCACTGAGGACGTAACTCACAATTTTACCTTCAATTTGAAAAGCTGAGGAAAAAAACATCACTTTAGTGGTATTTTGCTCAAAGGCTTTTGTGCAGCCATTGAAATCCAATTGGTCTACCTTGCATTACATGACATAAACGCGAGCTCGTTCATCCTGCAAATAACCGCGCGCTTGTGCAGGATGAATAGCAATGTGACTTAACAGCCTCGCTCGCAAAATAAATGTATTTCAATTACGAAAGATTTCATTTCAGAACTCAAATCTGGGATGGGACGCGAGAAAAAAAAAAACAAACATGGACCGAAATTACCTGCGAGTCCGTAAACAAATCGAGGGTGCAATGCTTCAGCGGTGAGAACCAGCCCCTCTGCCAAGGGCTGTACAATAAAGTCATGAGTCAAGTCTAATGAGAAAATCAGATAAATAGCCAGCTGGGCTGTGCGAGCCGCCACTCCCTGACTGATTCACTGGACTCAGTGGCAATAGCACAGCGACTCAGGAGGAGACAGCAGCTCTAAAACAGTAAAATATTGTTCCAGATGACTTCCTCTCCAATGTTTAGTCATCACAGCCGTGAAATAACAGCACTGTCGCCTCTCTGTGCGGCTACATGGAATTAATTATTATTTGCTGCCCAAACACCTACGTCTTTGTACAAACACTGTGACAGTTCATCCAAACAAGCCACTTAGAGGCTGCGAAATTGCTCCTTCATGAATGCATACTTCTGCACAAACCCCATCCCTCTGTGTTTCCCCACCTACCCACAATTCCCTTCACTCCTACGGGAATAAAAATAAAAAAAGGAGAATTATCGTCAAGATTAAAATGTCACTAGGCCAGAAGTCTCAGCGTTGGGCGCGTACGCAGGAAAGCACCGGAAAACACAATGCCAAGGCTGCTCTCCGGGGCCAAAGATTTGTAATGCAAGCTCCGTGAATTACAATAAGATTTATTGTGCAGCAGTATATGTCTAATTTTCCATCTACCGCCTGGCTCTTCAGCTGCAGCTCGCTGACACAGGCGTCTATTATACACCACCATGCTTTAAATGTGTTTCTTTTACGCATGCTCTTGGGAAAAGGAGCTTACAGTACATTCTGGTGTGGGACAAAAAAAATGATTGATGAAAAACAACAAAAGGCTCACGTAAATGGTTTTACAAAATGTTTTGAAATACATTCAGTTCCAGAGGTTTTTCTTTTTTTTAACTGGCTAGCAGAAGCCAGTTTTAAACAGGAAAGCTTCCTTTATTCATTTATTCATCCATCCTTCTTCAGCTTTATCCTGGTCAGGGTGGAGGTGGATCCGGAGTCACTGGGAATGCTGGGAACTCTGGGAATATACCCAGGTCCACATGCCTGTCCATTACACACTCATTCACAGCTAGTGAAGCTGGCCTTGTTTTTGGGAAGTGGGAGGAAAGCGGAGAACCCAGAGAAAACCCAAACGGACACGAGAAGAACATGAGAATCTCCACACAGACAGTAGGGATCAAACCCTGGTGCTGTGAGGCATCAACACTTCCAGCTAAAACGTATATAATAATTACTATGATTTTTATATAAATACTAAGATCAAATAAATTACTTATGTTAGGAATGATGTGGTGTGTCAATTAGAGCTCAATTGATAAAGTCTTAACCAAAAACCAAAGCCGACTTAGCTAAAAAAAAAAAACAAAAAAACAAGATGGCTGTCATCCAAAAATGCAAAAGATGAAAAAACACACACGGTCTGAAAGGACTTGGTTTCCTGCAGGCTTCCCCGCGCTGTTCCTGGCACAGACAGCAGGAGCACATATGCATTAAACACCGTCCTCTGAACCTGGACGCTGGCAGTCAGAAGGTCGACTCAAACTGCTCTGAGACACTCGAGCTGACCCGGAGTCTGTCCTCGAGTAAAGCCAAAAAGTTAGACGCCATGGACAGGGTTTAATTCACTTCAGTTCACTTGAACAGTCAGCTAGTTCAGCTGTAATTCAGGACACGCCATTATGTATAAAGCACGTAACATCCAAATTGAAGCATCACACCATCACTGTGTTCCTTCCACTGGCTTCCTGTAGCTCACCACATCAGATTTCAAACGCTGACTCGAGCCACCATTCCTCAGGATAAACAGGAAGACATGCATGATGACTCTTCTGTGTCCTGTACTCAGGTGGTGAATGAACTTCCCCTGGCTGCTGAACAGCTGAGTCACTGGCTTCAAGCGACCACTGAAGACCTACCTCTTCACCACAGACATCACAAACTGCCTTCACTTTAGCTTGTTAGCATTCTTAGGCCCTGACCTATTTAACTAGCATGAGGATGTTTTTGGATAACGGAGTCTGCTGAAAAATGTTGTAAACTTTTCACATACAACAGCTAGCTGTCTTGTGCTTAAGCTATCACTTTGTACAGCTTTGACAAACGAAAGCCCTCTTTGTACAGGATTAGCTTTAATTCCATCATTTTATTTCTGTTCAGATTAGCCATATCACTGTTTTTACAGAATTACAGATCAATTGGAGTCTATCATTTGGAAATCTCTGGGTCGCTGTAGCCGATTCTGTTGCCTAACATGTGGATCAACTTCCCAAATCCAGAAAAGATCTGAACTTACTCGGTGTGGGTTGTATAACTTCCTCTCCATGCTGCTTACACTGAGAGTTGATTAGCAGGAGAAAGAAAATAAAATCAATCTGAAGAGCGCCATCCTAAAGCCTGATTAAAGGAACTGTTATAATGACAGCTACAGGTGAAAAGAAACATGATCACATGACCATGTCTGACCCAATCATTCAGGTTCATGGACAAAACAAGCTCATTCAAGAGAGTTCAACAGAGTTAATATAAATATCGTGCGGACACAAGAGTTTTATCATGGAGGAAACGTGTAAAAACGTTACTACAGTAACGTCACTCAGACAAACTAATCCAGTTCATTCTTTTAAAAAAAATAATATGGACTTACTGTTGTTTATTTTATTATATTGGTTCACTACTGTGTGATAGCTACAGTTTATACCACAGTGTTATTGAATTCTCGATTCTGATTGGTCAGAAGGTGGTGATTAATTTTCTCTAACAGCAGCAGCAGCAGCAGCTCTGTCCTTCTAATACGTTACCGTTTCTATAGTAACGGCTCATTCACAGGGATTTTACGGTGTCATAAATGTATGAGGAGATGTTTATTTATTCTAAGATTTATGGAAGGAGTCTCCAGTGTCAGTGCTTTGTAACAGTCAGAGGTCAAGCTGTTTATGTTTTCTGACATCTTCAGGACAGAGGAGTTTGCACTCTGTAATCGTTGGTAAACTGCTGTGGTGTAAGAGGAATAAAACACTTTGGTACATGCTGTTATAGGAAAATAATCAACATTGCAGGGTGGTAACTCCTTTCATATCTCCTCTTCATCAGAGTTTTACTGACACTGACATGCGGTTAAAGAAAAACTCTATTTAACCAAATCAAAAATCTGTTCTATAATTAAAATATAAAACAATCTCCAATCTGTATACAGCTGTATTTCTAAATCAAGGTGTTAATCTGAGCAACTAGGGCTAATAATATGATTATTTTGTATATAGAAACACAGAATATATATATATATAAAATGGTTCTTACATGATTTCATATCAGTTTCTTTGAAAGAATAATCAACACATTGTTTAAAACAAAATGTCTCTTTAATTTGTAAGTGTCAACAGCAGTACAAAAGATGGAGTGATGGTGAGACGATTTTCTGGCTGTGTGTGTGTGTGTGTATGTGTGTATGAATGAATGAATGTGTGTACTGTACGGTTTTTATGAAAAAAAGAGGAAACTCTTGAGGTAAATGAGCTAAAACAGACAGGAACTCCCTCTTCTGCCATTGTACATCAAATGTATTGAGTATACTGTAGAAATGTCATTACTTTACAACTTTATGCCAAAAAAAAAAAAACAAAAACAAACAAAAAACACGCCTCCTGTGTGGAGAGCGACCTAGAGAATTGTACAATCCACTAAGGTGCCTAAATAAACCAAAATGCGTCACTCATCTGGATTATTTTATTTATATTAATACTACCATTACAGAGAGAAGACTCGTCTCTGGAACATACGACTGTAGAATTAATTTAGTTTACCTCACGTCAATACTGCACATGGAAAAAAAAAACCAATAAGTTGCTGGTTTACATACTGAAGCCAAGCAGAAAATATTTTTTTAGTACCTTTTTTTTTGTCTTATTTTTTTTAAAACAATAATACCCTTAGCAAATTGCCGTCTTTCATACTGTTTCATACTGTATAAAGAAGAAAAATGTGAACACGAGTGTGATGGCAACCTTTAAGTTCAATTAAAAACTTTACACTGGACTGTACAAGATATGATAAACTATTTACATTTTTAGACTTAATTACTTTTTTTTTTTTAAAAGCAGCACACTAGTTCTATATTTCTAACGCCCGAACAATACCTGGCTAGGTACCTGCCGAGAAACCGGTTTCTATATGCACAAAAAACGAAAACAAAACAAAAACAGACAAATATAAGTGTCAGGCTGCCAGCGGGATTCGAAGTGAGAGCGGCCCGGGCATTCGATGAGCCACGCACAGTGTTGCTTGAGAGACTAGAAAGTACCATTGCAATGACAATAATTTGTCCCTGACAGCAAAAAAAAAAAAAAAAAAGTACTCTTCTGAACAGCAGCTAGCATTTCAGTCCAGCATGTCAGTGAATTGTGCTGATTAAATTAGCAAAAAAAAAAAAAAAGAATCCCACAATATACATCATTAAAGTCTAATGACTGAAAAAAAACAGAATTACAGTAAGATAAGTAGAAACAGCATATGCATTTTGTCTTCAGTTGTATCTAATTTGCATAAAAAATGGCAGTGATGAGAATGAATCGAACACAAAATGGACTGCAGCTGCTGAAAAGCTGAAAAAAAAAGAGATAAATTCTATGAAGACATAAAAATGCAAAGAATGTGTCCGTGTTATTCAGCATAAAAAATAATAAATATTTGTTCATCCCCATGGACCGAGCTTAGCGAGAACCTCACTTCAGATCTCACGTGACACAGAAATCATTTTTCAACCAATCAGATCTATCGTGCCAATGAGTTCGAACGAACGCCTCGTGAAAGCAAATCCGAGTGAGGTTCCTCGTTTGCGTGAGTCGTATCCAATACTGTCTGATCAACAGGGACTGAGTTCAGCATCTACATGAGGTACAGTGACTTGTCTAGTTTTGATTCTTCTTCTTTTTTTCTTTTTCTTTTTTCTAAAGAATGATTGAACAACATACACAAACACGAATAAAAAAAAAAAAAAAAGAAAGCAACAACAGAACAAGTCAAATACATAACTTATACTTCAGTAAGTATCCATGAACAAAAATAGAATTCTATTTTTCTATGTTATATTTACAATTTCGGAGAAAAAAAATGAGATGGTAAATGTATCAAAAAAAAAAAAAAGAATTTTGAGTTCCAATTCAGCGTCACTGTATTTTCTCTGATTGTCCTTTTTATTAAGTTCTACCGACAAATTTTTATAGCCAACAACGGCTAATAAATACAATAAAAGTCTATATGCACTATATAGGTTTCAAATACAATATACAAACACAAACGTACATGAGCGTTAAGATGCGCGATTGAAGTCCGGTGTGTCTCGGCTGATCAGTCTCTTACGTGAGCCTTCTGTCGAGTTTACTGCTCTTTATCTCCCTTAGGCAGCACTGGAGCTTAAACAAAAGTGTTCATTTATCACGTGTCTTTGCATAAATTAACAAAACAAGCTGAAAGAAAAAAAACACAAAAAAAAAACAATGACTCAAATCTGGCAAGTCCAAACAGGTCACTTTTGTTCGTGTGGATTTTTTTTTCTCGCACGACGGCTTCACATTAGTCAGAATCGATAAAAATACCATTTATATCCAGTGCTTGTAACACTTATGAAACTCTGTGTGTGACCGAAGTCCTCTCTCTCTCTCTCTCTCTTTTTCTTTCTTTCCTTCTTTCTCTCTCTCTCTCTCTCACTCTCTCTCTCTCTCTTTTTTTTTTTTTTAACTTTTCCCCCTATTACACAAGCGTGATCAAGTTTCAGTCCTGACAACAGTCCTTTTGTCTACCGCCAGCCTAGAAAATCAGTTTGGCGTGGTCAAGAAAATATGTACAAAACACGTACAAGTCAATCTACCAGCAAACAGATATGAAACAAATTTAAACAAGACACCTATTGAGAACAAAAAAAAAAAGGAAAAAACAAATTTAGGATAATCAGGGGTAAACCCTGCCTGCGTTGTACCTCACGAAAAAATCACAACAAGCAAAAAAAAAAAAAAAACAAAAAAAAAAAGTACAAATTTTTGAGATTACAGAAGTGCTTAAGAGACTTCTAAGACTTGAAGTAAATGCTTCTCTATTTTAGGGGCTCCATAGGAATTGTTAATGCTAGGAGGAAAGTAAATAAGCGCTTAAAGATATTTAAGTTTTTTTCAAATTAATTACTTAATTTATTTATATTTACGACCTTGAGAGGCAACGCAGTGACCAGCAGCTCATCAGCCCACAGTAATTGCCGTGTTGCTAATGGAAATAAAAAAAAATAAAAAAATAAGACAGGTTCAAGGGCAAGAGGAAAATAGCGAGCCTCATGCATTAATAATGGCGCATTTCAGATGATACAGACTCGTCAGTCATTTTAATAATCTCCCACAGCTTGATCTACTTGTTCCATCTGCTCTGCAGCACCTCGTGGATTTCTGCTGCACTTTGATGGAACGAGCACAATCAGCGATCGACTCCCTCCCGCCCACATTGTTTTCAGCGGCTTCTGATGGACACCGAGTCCAAGTTCGAGTCCAGATGGCAGCCTCTCGAGGTACGAGGTGACATGAGTTGTTTATTTTCCATAACAGCATGTCCTGAAGTGTTTTATTATTTATTAAACAACAACACGTTGTACTTTTTTTAGCTAATTATATTTACATTTTGGACGGCCATGAGACAGGTTCATTCCTGTTCTCACTTATGTTATAGCAGCTATAAAGAGTCGTTCCCTCACCAGCCGCTCTTTTATCTCTCTAGAAGTTAATAAGACAAAAAAAAGAAAAAAACGCAGCTTGTTTCTTAAACTCCTCTGTCCGGAAGATGTCGATAAACTTACAGATTCACCTCTGACACTGGAGACTCCTTCTATAAATGTTAATAAGGAAACTGCTGCTTAGAGAATATTGATATAATTGATATAAACCTTTGATTTTGCAAAGCTGCTGTTATAGAAAATTAATCAACACCTTCTGACCAATCAGAATCCCGAATTCAACAGCGCTGTAATATAACCTGTTGTGCTACAATGTTTTTCCCTCATAAATAAGCACCATGTCTCCTTTATCTGGCCCAGACAAACTTCTTGTTTCTTTAAGACTTATTTACGCTCTGCTTTAAGACTTTCTTGTGTCGATTAAGGTTTACAACGTCCCAAAAGGCCTTTATGGTGACAGAAAGCCCTTATGGACTTGCTGCTGTAAAAAAAAAAAGCCAGCATGTATTGTACAACAGCAATTTTGTGATTGTAATGCCACTGAAGCTGCCTTTTGCTGCCATTTCAATTTCGCAGATTGGATGCCTTTGGCCCCGCTTTGGCACGCTGACCAATCTGTTTGATTAAGAACATCGTGGGTGTAAGACTGAAGCGAAGGGCAAGACAGGCTGCGTGATCACCGCACTGGACCTCCTGGACTGAACAAGGACTTTGAGATCTCTTTAATAAAATCCAGCATCTCTAACACTGCCTCTAAAATTCCTGAGTGCTTCAAGAAGAGGGAAAGACGCAAAAGGGTTTTTTCTTACTCAATAAAATTCCAGAGGATTGTCTAAGACTCGTGAACTCTCGCCTTTAAGACTTGGAGATCTGTGATTACGTATAAGGAAGCTAGCGGTGTGGTTGGACCTGGATTTGGACGTTGTGTTGAGAAAACAATAAGAAGAGCATTAAGATACGATAAAATAAGGTAAGATAAGATAAGAGAGGGGGCAGTTTTGTGTTTTGTCATCAATTTTTAAATTACTCTTTTTTTGTTCTGCTGTCTTCTTCCTTATTTTTAAATAGCTCAAATCAAAAAAACATTCACAAGCTGTTGGCTGGCACAGCATACCTGAGAGAAATACAGAACCCCGTCAAAAACAGTGATCTAAAAAAAAAAAAGTATCAATAACAAAAAAAAAATATATGTAAGACTGTGAGAGCTATAATTGTGTTTCAAGTCCTGCCCTCTGTAACTTTACAGGTCAATTTGTGTACACATCCATGATCAAATAAGAATTAAAAAAAGAAAAAATAATAAAACACAATCAAACTGCTTCACACTCGAAGAAACATTTAAGACCAAAGAGCTGATGAAGCCGGGAGCCACACGTGCATGCAGGCTCCTAAGGGATATATTATCAGAAACAAGTTTTTCTTTTCTCTCTCTTTTTTAAATTTGTTCTGTAGTTTTTTTTTGTTGTTTTTTTCCTCCTCCTTCAGTACTCCTTCTCTCCACTGTGAGTGAAAGCCTCAGTTGGCGCTGACGGGCTCCTGCGCCTCGTTCTCGCTGCTGTAGTCCGATTTGGGCTCGTCCTCGAAGTCCTCGTACATGTCCATGTCGTCCTCGCCGTTGACCGGTTCGCTGGGCACCACGCTGGGCACGCTGGGCTCCATCTTCATGCCGAAGGTGCTCTGGATGACGGGCACGGTGGGCTCGGGGCTGGCCGAGTTGCTCGAGCAGTCTGAGGTCATGCTGATGGCTCCGGGGTAGACGACGCCCGCGCTGCTGCTGATCGGGAGCTGAGTCTGGGGCTGCTGCCTGAGACAGGAGGACAGAGAGAAAGTCAAAAACAGTCATGGATATATATAAAACGAGGGCGCTTATACCGATCACAGATGAGTTTTACTGATAGAGAGAAAAAGAAAGTTCAAAGTGATGCTCGCTCGAGCATTCAGCAATAAGAGTTTGAGCTGTGATATAGTCTTTCGGTCCAGATTTACTTTCCTCACTCTATCGTTTCTATAGTAACAGCTCATTCACAGGGACTTGGGCAGTAGATACTCGACATAAATGGATTAAAAATGTGTGTAATCATTTTTAACGGTGAAGAGATGGAAGGAGTCTTTAGTGTCAGCGTGTTTTAACAGTCAGAGCTAAAGCTGTAATTTTAAGTTTTCCGACGTCTTCAGGACAGAAGAGTTTACGCTATTTGTTGCAGTTTCTCAGTAACATGCGTAACAAGTTGCGTTTTGTCTTGTTAACTTCAAGAGAGAGAAAAAAGAGAGGCTGGTGAGAGAACGACTGTTTACAGTTCTGTCTACAGAAACTAAAGTGTTTCACCGATGGTTTACCAGCATGACACGGACTGGTTTGTTCCCTACATAGCTCATGATAGCGCTGAATAAAATGCTGATTAATGGAGCAAGAGCTCAAGGAAATCTCATCTAGAGATTTTGCTCCACTGCTGTATATTAGACATTTATAGTTGAAAAGAAAGAGAGACATTGTGGGTCATTAGGGTGTGCTATAAAATAAAATAAACAGAACATGATGGTTAACAAGTTTTGGGAAAAGGAGCACATTCTTTTATACATTCATACATTGTCAAGTCTATAACTCTGTGAACGGGAATTTGCTAAAGGAAATCTCATTCAGCTGCATTCAGTGGTGTCTCTCTTTAAACCTTCAAATATTTTAGCACTTCTTTGGTGCCAGAGTAACTGCTCTGCTCCGAGGTAGCGTTTGCAGCCAGCAGCTGTGAAAAAGATCTCGATTCAGTTACGACGGAACAGCTTCGGGAAGAATTGTGAAAAAATGAGGCAGGCGTTGATGTTAAACGGCCTGATTGATACTCCAGAGCTGACTTTTCTCAACGGTGAAGTGGGAACACCGGGTGCAGGATATCTCACGCTGACCACATGTAATAAATTACAAGTCTCGAGACAGTTTCCCCGTCATCATGTATAGACTTTTAACATTTTAATATCCTGCAATCGTGTCAATTATTTAACTCAATATCAGGAAATAAGTAATACATCATTTTTATGTTGATCCAAATATATAATTATTACACATCCTTTCATTTAGAAGAGCAGTTCTCAAACTTTTTTTAGTCTTTTGTAGTAAGTGTGACACTGCTAACGACACATCATACATTTGATCTATTTATAGTTACATTTAATGTCCATGAAACAAGTTCGTTCCTGTTCTCACTTACGTTATAGCAGCTATAAACAGTCGTTCCCTCACCGTATCTTTCTTATCTTTATATCTTTATTCTCTCTCTTAAAGTTAATAAGACAAAACAATGTCACCAAGCTAGTGAGAAATCCTGAAGATGTCGGAAAACTTAAAGTTACAGCTTTACCTCTGACACTGGAGACTCCTTCCACAAATGTTAAAATAAAACCTGTCCTTACAGAAACCTTCACATTAATATAAACCTGTGATTTGCGGCCGAACTACTGACAGAGCTGCTGCTATAGAAAATTAATCAACGCCTTCTGATCAGAATCCGGAGTTAATGAGCAGTGATGAACATTGTGCATGGAGTTTATGTGGGGTTTTTCGTGCACTCACCCCACAGTGAAGAACTGGCGCATTTCCTGCCTCCGCGAGCGCATCATCTGCTTGTACTCGCCGATGCGCAGCTTCTTGCCATCGATGATGCACGTGCGCTTGGGCCGAGGCTTGTACTTGTAGTTGGGGTACTTCTCCAGGTGGATCTTGCTCAGACGAGCCTGTTCCTCATAGTACGGCTGCTTCTCCTGGTTGGACATGGCCTTCCAGCGAGAGCCTGAATTAAGAGGAAGATCATTTTGTCACAAAGTCAAAAATATGCAAGAATTGGTATAAGTCATACAAGATCAACCTAAATTTCCAGTAGATAATAAAATTATACACAATAAAGAAAAATTTTTTATGATATATATTTAGTATTCTATATAGTTCTAAAGGAAATTGCAGTGTTTCAGTTAATGCTTGATGAATACTGGAAGTGTAATACAGATGTTAATAGTATAATAAATAATTCACTGTTTATACAAGAAATATTCCAGGATTCAATATGAACATTATTTCTTCCCTAAAACATTTTCTGCTTTCATCCTAGCTCTAATATCCATCCCTGCCTGAATCCGGTTGTTCCGGCGCGAGGTGAGCCGCTCGCTAAAGGCAGCTTTGTCTCAGAGTGCTGCATTAGCGGAAACAACGGGGCCTGTAAATATCTCCAGCCTTCAACGTGTCCCTCTGGCTGACGGGACTTTTAGTAACGGTGATGTATTGACTCTCGGCACTGTGGGACGAGACCCATTTAGCCCCGTCATTTTTCATGACAAACACCAGGGCTGTGTGACGGCTCCTAAATCCATCTGATTGAGCCACTCCAACAGCCGCCCCACTGCCACGATTTCTGACTCGCACTCGCCACGACAAGACACGACAGATCAGGTAGAGGGGTCAGAAAACCTCAATTTATATATATATATATATATATATATCACTAAAAAAGATGTTCACATAAACATGCACAGAGAATATTTTTCACTTTTATTTACTCAATATACTATTTATTTATTTATTTATTTATTCTGGTGGTTGCGTTAAAAAATATTTTATTTACTGTGGAGAGAGTTCCACCAATATATTTATTTATTTTTATTTATTTATTCACATATTTCATTAATTTATTTCGTATTGTGGGGGCTGCGGAAGAAAACATGTTTTAGCAATATTATCAATACAATGATATAATATGTATGCATACTAAACATCTTGTCTTTGACCTGGTATAGATATGTATACTTTTTATATAATATTCCAAATTTATGAATTATGAATACAGCATGAATTAATTAGCTCATACATATCTATAGTTTGGAGTATATACTGTATATATATATATGATTGATTGATTTTCTTTTTCAAACACTCTTACTCTCTTATATTTGTCTTTTATCAGTAATTCTACAAGGTTTCATTTGCATTTCTGCTTTTTCTCTGACGGACAGAAATGATCTTCAGACTGAAATGACGCTCTCACTCCCTCAGTAAGCGATCACACTCACTCGCTCTGGTCTCCGTCTTAAACAGAGGACGTGTTCAGTGGCTCGGGTGAAGCCGCTCATGTTCATTTACATCAACAGACTTTCAATGTGTCATGAATGCTGTTCTGTTTATTCTTCATGTCCCACACATTCATCACCGTCGCCCCGTCTGAACAGTGGAATATTTATACGTAGCTGAAAGATATCACGAGGTTTTACGCTAAGGTGCTGGTTAAATTCAGTGCTACAAATCCTTTATTTACATTCTTTACAAGAACACGCTAACAAAGTGACTTTCTAGAAGAAACGATTGAACCACGATGAACTCCTTGTGTACATCTTAACTAGTTCCCTAAACATTAAATAATAGCATATTACAGCTTCTCCTTCCATAAAATGACACGAGGCATGACAACGCTGCTTTTTAAAACTTTGAGAGTTTTTTTTCTTTCAGATAAACTGGAGAAAATTTTAACAAAATCATGATCTTAATTTGTAAAACCTCTTTTTTTGATCATCATTTCTGACTTGAAACAAAAGTAGTAACGTTTCATGACTAGCGTATTTTACAAAAAACCCCCAAAAAAACGATGTCAGCCTGTCCAGGGGGCGGGGCTTATATCACTCCCATGTTGTTACAGCGTCTACGTGCTGGTTTATCAAACATAAACACGCTCATCTACAGGATGATGGTAAGAAAATCAGACCTGTAAATAGCGAGGTAGCGGTGTGAGGTTTTTAAATCTCGTCTATTGAAAAAAACTACAAAGGCAACTGATTTATTTATCGTAATTCATACTGTGTTAATTAAATTGACGTTGATGATAACACTTCAGTGAACTTTTAACTTTCAACACCTCACCTTTACACACATACAGAGTGAAAACAAAGACGTAACAGTCAAGAGACAGCCTGTGTTAAAGAAGAACCAAACTTCTGCGCTAAGTTCAGTCAAAAGAACACACACATAACAGGCGTTAGAAAGTCGTGATTAAACCTCGGAAATGAAAGAACTTGCTCATTTTGCCTGTCGAGTGTTTACACGTCTCTAAACAAGTTCTACCAGGAACTAAATAACATGGAGCGTCTTTCTGTAGGTGACACCGGGTTCAGAAGATTCTTAGCCAGCAGTTTTTAAAAACAAAATGTAGTAATGCACTTTCCTATCAATATCATCTTAACAATAAGATTCAGCTGCGTGATTAATAATGTAAAAGCGTTTCTGGGACTCACCCAGGATTTTGCTGATGTTGGAGTTGTGCATGTCCGGGAAAGCCTGCAGGATTTTGCGGCGCTCGTCCTTGGCCCACACCATGAAGGCGTTCATGGGTCGCTTGATGTGTGGCTCGTTGGGGTTCCGTCCTCGCGATTCTCTGAACACCCGGGCTTCGGTAGTGCTGGCGCCTCCTGTTGGCCAACAATAATACTGTTGTGGTTTATCTGCAGAACCATTCAGCTCCTTACTCCCTGGAAACACCAGAGTGAGAAGAAGGACAAAGCAAGCGCAAAGCGTTAATCAACTTTGCAGGGCTGGAGGAAAGGAGCTCGAACTCTTACACACACACTCTCTGTACACACACACACTTCACACACACTTCAATCCGATGGCCATCACTGTGGACAGAACAAGACGGCTTTGTGGGTTCTGCTCATATCCAGAAGAAAAGAAACCTTGACTTAAATCCTTGTTAAATATTCATCCAGGGCCCAAGCACCCAATCATTTCACACTTGCAGTCTCTGTGTGTGTGTGTGTGTGTGTGTGTGTGTGTGTCTAAGCATTCAGCCTCTCAATCAGGCCACTCAGCATCATCAAGGCCCGAGTTTTTCACTTACAGCGGGACGGAAAAGATTTCACGCGCTCTCGCTTCCTTTTATATGTAAGATGTGAAAGAATTAAATAAAAGCCGTATGAATATTTAAACAAAAAAAAAAACATGTTGATAAACAAGGCCTGAAAAATAAAACAAATCCAAAAAGGGCTTCCCATATGCTCCGATACATCTTTAATGATTCGAAAAAACTGGAAAAAGAAAGCTCCGAATGAGGCATGAATATTTCATCATCCACATGTGATGCGTGTTCATTAGGAGCTCGTGCGTCCTGCGTCGCTTGGCGTGCGTCGCTTGGCGTGCGTCGCTTGGCGTGCGTTACCTGCCACGGCTTTCTGTTCTTACAGCACGCTGGTGAACAACAAAAAACAAAAACAAAGCTCTTAATGAGTCTGTGTAAAGATATTAAAGTGTAATCTTCAGTGTCAACAACCGAGAACGGAGTGTACGAGGAGGAGCTGAGAAAGAGGCCACCAAGGAGCTTCGTTTTATCTTTAAAAAAACGAAGGAAGGGACACACAGAGATAAAATAGCATCGAGGAGGACGAGGACGAGGATGAGGACGAGGATGAGGATGAAGAGTCGGACTCGGGGACAAGCTGCCAACAAGAGTCTCAACTCTCCAAAGTGCTTCAGATTTATTTCCACCAGTGAGTGTTTAAACCAACACACAAATCACAACGCAGTTCAGAACACAGTCCACTTATATAAGAGTTAAACCAGCGAGTGTGCTGCAGTTATAGGAAAATAATCAACAACGGGGCGGTGTGAGGAAGCCACGTCACCCTTACAATGTCCCCAAGTGCTTTATTCCTCTTATACCACAGCATCTTATTAAAGAACAGCAAGTCGCACTTTTTATCCTTTTATAGTTACATTTAATGTAATAATCTCTCTCTCTCTCTCTCGCTCTCTCTCTCTCTCTCTCTCCAGCTATTTCTGTCTGTTTCTCTCTCACTTTATCTGTCTCTCTTTCACTGTCACTATCTTTTACTCTTTCTGTGTATCTTTCTCTTCCTCTGTCACTTTTCTTTGTGTATCTTTCTCTCCATTTCTCTCTCTATCTCTGTCTTCATCCTTCTCTCTCTCTCCCTATTTCTCTTTTTCTGTCTCTCTCACTTTATCTCTATCTGTCTCTCTGTTTATCTTTCTCTGTCTATCTCTCACTCTCTCTTTCTCAATCTTTCTTTTTTGTGTGTGTCTGTCACTCTCAATCTCTCTCTCTTTCTGTCTTTCTCTCTCCATCTCTCTCGGTCTCTCTCTTCATCCTTGTCCCTCTTCATCCCTCTCTCTCTCTCTCTCTCTCTCTCTCTCTCTCTCTCTATATATATATATATATATATATATATATATATATATATATATATGTGTGTGTGTTTTTCTTTCTCTCTCTGTTTCTCTCATGTTTTTTTCTGTCTCTCTTTCTCTTTCTCAACCTCTTTTTCTCTGTCTATTTCTTCATCTATATCTCTTGCTTTTGGTCTCTCTGTTTCTCTGTCTCTCACTCTTCTCCATCTTTCTCCCCCCACCGTCTCTCTCTCTCTCCCTCTCTCTCTCTCGCTGTCTGTCCATCCCACAAACATGTGCTCACTTTGTATCCTGACACACACTACAACCGGAACAAAAAAATCAGAAAGAGAAAGAAACCCGTCTCTCAGCTGCCCATGTAGAGCGGCCGTGAGGGATAATACACTCGCTTCCCCACACTACATTAATTTCATTTAGCGTGCACTCTGCGCTCAGGATAAATTGATTTCATTTTGTTTGGTTTTGACAGCCATGTTTATTGTGCAATGAAATGTAGCACGGCGCAGCGGGCTGACAGGATCCATCAACGCGGGGCAATCTGCTGACTGCCGGGGCAGGATGAAGGCATTCATTACCCCGCCAAAACCCAGCGTGCCTCACGCACACACACACACACACACACACACACACTCCATCCTCAAGCTCAGGATCTCTCCATACGAGTGATTGGGGGGAAGATGGCCGACTCTGATTTATGACGCGCCCTCCAATGCCATTACTTCAGCACTGACACTGATTCATCAATTTATACACCAGCACGCGTGTCGATACGGGCAGAGGTGAACGCTGAACGAGTGCGAAGCGCGATGACGTGTTGCACTATAGCTGAGAGGAAAGATGAGGCAGTAACTGACTTTCTTTTTTTTTTTTTTTTTTTTTTTTGAGGTGGGGGTTTTTCACAGATCTTCACAGACTGAAGTTCAAGTTCTGGACTTAAAAAGACAGAAGAAGTCACCTCCATATCTTGTGATACTGGTGTGTGTGAGTGTGTGTGTGTGTGTGTGTGTGTGTGTGTGTGTGTGCGTGCCATGTCTATACACTGCTGTTCTGAAGATGTAGGCCATTAGCAACCTTGCTTACAGACACGAGTGGATCACAACACCCTGGAATCTCATCACACATCTCGACTACCTCTATTGGATATCAAAAATGAGTTCAATTATCTAAAAATTATTTTCATATTTTCACAATATGGACAATTATTGATACACAACTTTGCTATATTTTTCTTTTTCTTTTTTTTTTCAGGTAGATGTTTTACACGTGATTTTAAATCTCTTCATATTAAACCATAAATCATTCTTTCCTAAATTCTTTCATAAATCCATTCATTTCTTTCCTAAAATAAACAAACAACAAAAAAATCTTTTTAGCTGATGAATAAACATGTCCTTAGATGATGTCATGATTTTATGTTTTTAACAAATTTTTGACTTTTATTTTTATTCACAAAAGTATATAAAATATACACTTGTCATGATATTTTCTTTAACGATATTCAATTAAAATATAAAATAATAATCTCAACAGAGATGTCAACATATTAACATGGATTTTATTTATTTATTTATTTATTTATTTATTTATTTAACCATTGTACTCACACTGAGATAAAAATCTCTTTTACAAAAATCTATTTAATGATCTATTGCCTCATTTGCATAGTTGAATTTGCTTTTGAAAGAAAATTGTTATACAAAATGTCATTGTACTGATGTGTATTTTCAACAAATTAACACTTCATTCTGCCACGAGTAAAAAAATAAATATCTTAGAGCGTGATACATTTAAACGTGTTAATAAAGGTTATTATAAATTTTGGGGATTTTTTTTCTATGCATCTATTTCTATTATAGTTTTTTTCTATTACATTGCTCATAATAGAGGATAATGAACATAATTATTTAATTAAATATTATGAACTATTTAAAAAATAACTCTGATAAAATGAAAAGAGAGAAACAGGAGACAGAAGCAGGCGAGGAGATGGAGTTCCACCTCACAGCCGGGACGCAGGTTTTTTTTCTCCTTACTGTCGTCATTGTTTAATAAAACGAAGCGGCGCACCGCCGACGTTTACAAACGAGCATTAATTGATTTCTCTCTGATTCCCACACGACATTTTAAAGAATTAACTAGTTAGGTGTGTGAGTGTGTAAATAAATATAGATGTTGGCACAGAGACGGTGACAGGGGAGAACCCCTGGAGTGAGTCGGGGAGGAGAGGAGGGGAGAGGAACGCTTAATTCTGTCATTTACTGAGAGAGAGAGAGAGAGAGAGAGAGAGAGAAAGACACAGCAAGAGAGAAGAAAATTTCTACTAATACTACATACCTTTTTTGTAATACATCTGTTTAATTGAATAAATATTCAGATTATTTTTTTCCTTGAGACAGAGAGAGAGAGAGAGAGAGAGAGAGAGAGACACAGATAGAAAGAGACATACAGAAAAAGAGAGACAGAGAGAGAGATAGAAAAATTTAGGGACAAATATAAAGAAAGAGAGACATATACGTAGAGAGAGAGAGAGAGAGAGAGAGACAGACAGGGAAAGAGATGAAGAGAGACAGAGTGGTAGAGATGGAGAAAGAGAGAGAGACAGAGATAAAATGAGAAAAAATGAGAGACAGTCAGAAAGATATATAAATACAGTATATATAAAAAGAGTGACATATAGACAGAGAGAGAGAGAGAGAGAGAGAGAGAGAGAGAGAGAGAAAGAGAGAGAGAGAGAGGAGTCTGAAATCACCTTAGCACACCTGTCTTCAGCAAGCTTGGACTCGATGAGAGCAGATCAGAGTCAACATTCAGTCTTGTCACACACACACACACACACACACACACACACATAAACACACACACTGCTCACATTCTCATTAAACCATCACAGTTACAAACACTAATCCTCTGAGTTCAACATGCCTCTAACTGTTTTTCACTTTTCTCTTCTTCTTCCAGCTGAATGTTTGAAATTCTGCATTGTGTGTGTGTGTGTGTGTGTGCATGCGCAGTGTGTGTGTATTGTGTGTACGTGCATTGTGTGTGCGTGTCTGTGTGTCTGTGTGTGTGCACTCGCAGTGTGTGTGTATTGTGTGTACGTGCATTGTGTGTGTGTGTGTGTATTGTGTGTACGTGCACTGTGTGTGTGTGTGTGTGTGCGCGCAGTGTGTGTGTATTGTGTGTACGTGCATTGTGTGTGTGTGTGTGTATTGTGTGTACGTGCACTGTGTGTGTGTGTGCGCGCAGTGTGTGTGTATTGTGCGTACGTGCATTGTGTGTGTGTGTGTGCGCGCATGTGACAGCGAGTGCACAAGGATGAGAGCTCGGCGTGTCCAGACCTGCTTCCTCCACCTATTATCAGCGTCCTGTGTTTTGCACCGTGCAAAATTTCTTGTCACGTCTTTCACGTCGTTTCACGTCTGTGAGAGTTTCATAAAAGAGGACACGAAGCTCACAGCCTCAACCTCGGCCAAAACAAAACCCAGAGATCAGGGACACAATGCTGGGAAGGTCAAGGACGGACGGACACACACACACACACACACACACACACACACACACACACACACACACACACATTTATTCCCCTTATACCAACTATTGCAATTTTTTTATTTATTAAAGAATGACAGATCATACTTTTTATCCATTTATAGTTACATTTAATGTCAGTTAAAGTTAGTTCCTGTTCTCACTTACGTTACAGCAGCTATAAACAGTTGTTCCATCACCAGCCTCTCTTTTTTTTCTCTCCATTCAAGTTAATGAGATAAAAATAAACGCAGCTTGTTCCGCATGTTACCGAGAAACCGCAAAGAAGCGTAAACTCCTCTGTCCTGAAGACGTCGGAAAACTTAAAGTTACAGCTTCACCTCTGACTGTTACAAAGCACTGAAACTGGAGACTCCTTCCATTGATGTGAAATAAACATCTCCTCACAGATAAACGATTTCACACATTCTTTGATTCGTTTATTATCAGTGGAGCGTAAGCTGTAAAAGTCACTGTGAACGAGCTGTTACTATGGAAACGATAACGTATTAGAACGAGCGCATTAATATCGCAATAACAATAACCTCACAATAACAGAAAGAGTAAATGAGTAAAGAATTAAAACAATCGTCAATGCCGTCCTCGGCTGCACGTTTCTACCCCAAACCCGTCGCTCGTTTGCAGTTTAGCTGAAATTATCACAAAACGTAGGTTTGGATTTCCGCGCTTTCCTGCTGCACCGACTCCCACAACGCTTCTTTTGTTCCGAGCGTACGTTCAGAACGACTGTGTGACACGACACAAGTCCCCTGCTGCCATATGTAAGAGAACAACAGGCTCACGCTGAAACCCATTGTGGTATTTGTTAATGTTTTTCATCTGAGCTTAAAAAGACTTAATGACTCTGCGGTGAGTCAGCACATGTGGCTCCTGCCTTTCTTTTCTTTTCTTTTTTTTTCTTTTTGGCGTAATGAAGGAAATTTTAGTCTGTTTCCAGACTAGGCTATTTTCCAGCGCTCCCTTCTGTTCGGCTTCGGCGGCTTGTTAATTCGCTCGCCTGCATGCTAGGCAAATATTAGTTTAAGTAACCTGACGCTCTCTGCACATTACGGCGACAACACAGGGCCGCTTTACACCTCGGCAGCCCTTCTCCAATTCTTGCAAATGAAGTGCTCTGCTGTTACAGTACGTGTGTATCGCTCAGTAATTTTCCTCTGCTTGGAAAGACGAAGTGGGCTCATGGAATCGAATTCTCCACAACCTGAAGTTCAAGAGCTGCTACTAAATAAGGTAAATTAATGAAGTGACCGTAAAGTTTACACCCCCCTCCTCATCGTCAGGCACAGCACTAAGCTTACATTCTTTTCCCTTTTCACGGAGGAGGAAAGGAATTTGTTTGTGTTGGTTCAGTGGAAACGTTCAGAACACTTAAACACCAAAGTACACAAACTCTCTGCATTTTAAATGCGGCATTCATCAGGACAAAATAGTTTGTGTTTCGACGGGGGTGGAGATAAAATGGAGAGAACACGCGTTACCTGTTCATGCTTCTTTTTTATTTTTCGATTTTCGAGCATATAATTAATATAAAATACTGAATTTACCTGAAAATATCCAACTGAACACATTAGACATGAATCAATATGTTCAAATAATTATCTCAAAAGAAATTAGAATATTAGGTAATATAATACAATATTAGAATATTGTAATAATTAAATTAGATTTATTCATCCTCACTAAGCACTTCATACTGGTCCTGGTTGTGCTGGATCCGGAAGTCTGTCTCAGGAACACTGGGAATGAGGCGGGAATACAGCTGGATGTGACGCCGGTCCATCACAGGACACCATGCACACACATACACACACACACTCAATCACACTTAGAGATAGTTTAGCGTAGCCAGTCCATCTACTGGTATGTTTTTGGAAGTTTGGAGGAAACCGGAGAACCCGGAGGAAACCCGCATGGATACAGGGAGAACATGTTTATCTTCAGACATGAAATCAGCGCCATGCTTCTGAACCAGAATGTTCATTTTTCCCTTCATGTTAAGTGCTTCTACTGGACACATCACACAATATATATTTATTTTATACAAAAAATATTTTTGGTGCGTAAGTGTGTGCAAGCAAATGGAAAATTAATAAAAATCGCATTAAACTATTCGATTAGTATTTCTTTTATTCCCTAAATATCCATCCTTCACCCAATGTCCATCTCATAGGGATATATGCAAAAGATTTATAATTAATAATCATGAAAATGGGCAGAAAATTCATTTGGGGTTTCAGATTTAACAACCATAATTTTTAAAAATGAATTATTATTAAAATTATCATCTGTCATTTAAATAAACTAAAATTAAAATAATATAAATAAAAATCCATGTTTCACAGGGATTAGAGAAAGAGGTGAAAATCTGGAACGCCCCTCAGGAGAAGCGATCAGGACGTAATTGACGTATGACGTTATGACACTAATTACTCTCTGTGCTCATCCTTTAAATTGTCCTTCGATTCCATCTCTCTGACAAAGACTTGTAGTGTTCTCAAAATATAATCTTAAACAGTGCTTTCTGTGTGTTTTGTTTCTACAGTGCCATGGAAACTGTTAGAAATATTGATGTTTGAGGGCCACAAAGGTGAATGACGCTTTGTCGAGCAAGTGCAATCAGACGTCCTGCAGCTCAGACAGAGAAGGGCCTGCTTTGTCCTCCAGCCTGTCCTCTAAACACCTAACTGTGAACGCCTTGAAAAACGCAGAGCTGGAGTCTGCCATCAGCACACGCACACACACACACACACACGCACGCGCACACACACACACACACACACACACAGACCTGGATCGGTCCTCTTAAAGAGGAATTCCACAAAAAAAACATAGGAAAGAATCTCAGACGCATTTCCAACATGTTTGATAGGAACCAGAGGACACTTCACTGGCAGAAGACGTCTATAATGATGATAAAATTCTGACCAATTGTTGACGTTTTCTGTAAGGACCCATTTTTTAAGCATTTATGGAAGGAGTCTCCAGTGTCAGAGCTTTTGTTACAGGTAAAGCTGTAACTTTAGGTTTTTTTTAACTTTCAAGCTGCATTTTTTTCTTATTAACAATTTTGTCTTATCAGCCCCAAGAGAGAGAGAGAGAGAGAGAGAGAGAAAAGAGAGGCTGGTGAGGGAACGACTGTTTATAACTGCTATAACATAAGTGAGAACAGGAACTAACCTGTTTTGTGGACATGTAAATGTAACTATAAATGGATAAAATGCAAATTGCTGTGGTGTAAGAGGAATAAAACACTCAGGGACAAGCTGTTATAGGAAAATAATCAACATCAGGGTGGAAACAGTAACTCCACTTCATCTACAACAGTATGATGGACACTAGGAAAGATATAATGTTCATGTCGTGAACTTGAAGAACGTTTCAGACCCTCGGTTCCTGTGGTTCCTATCAATGCTGCTGACTCAGAAGATTCTTTTTTTTTTTTTTTTTCTTCAGCAAAGCAACTTGAATGATTTTGTTTATCTACCAAAGGTGTTTTGGAAAATCAGTGGAATTCCTCTTTCACTTGCCCCCAAAAATCTGACCTTCTTTTGAAACCAAAAAAACTAAAGGAAGCTCGATCAGACACTGGATCCAATAAGAGTGATATAAAGATCGTCAGAGGTGACATAATACATTTCGAAAGTGAAGGAAGATATCGTGAGGAGTGTGAGAAGAAAACTTACCGTCGAGGTCCTCTGGCCTGGTCAGGTCAATGACTCTCTGTCCGATCTTCCCATCGTCTCCCAGTTTTCCCAGATGATGCCCCAAACTTTCAAAGTGGACTCGTTCCTGCACACACAGATAAATCCTTTATGTGTCTTGCTTTTTTTTTCCTTTTTTTTTATCTCTGAACGTATGATCAAACCTGATTTCTATCTTTATAATGCATAAGAATATAAAAGACATGCGGTGATGTGGGGTTTGACGTACTCGTGTTATTCATGGCCTTCAGATAAGAGTCAGCTCTCGGTGCTAAAAACAACATAGCAGAGGATCTTGTGTGCACAATGGGATCAGGACTGCTAGCAAAGCACTTGTTCTTCATCTTCTTTTTTCTTTTTTCCCCTCTCCTTTTTTCCTCTCTGTAATCTTTGCAGCCTGGCATCCTGAGCTCCCTGCCTATCATTTATTCAGAGCGTGTGCTTTAAAGAACGCACCGTGTTTTCCCTTTTGTCGTGTCACTTTCTGCTCCGATTAAACTTGGCGTCATGTCATACTCGACGCACAATGAAACCCTGTCATTCACGCGCCCGGCAACAATATTAAATGTCATGTCCGTGCTCGCTGACGGAATAAAATAACAGTTTTCCGGGGGCCCTGGCTGAATAGTGGCCGCACATTACGCTTAATGTATTATGCAGAGGAAGAGGGCCGACCGCTGTTCAGGCCCATTGTGAAATGACCTAGTTCTGCCTGTGAGTGCTGCCTTCACTTCGGTGCATTAACGCAGCCTTCACTTCTTCTCTAAACACACGACACTTTGACTCGAAATGATCTCTCGCTCTACGACGGATGAAAAAAAAGTGGAGTGATTCAGACGCACAGGGAGAGCTAATCGCGTCCCTTTTGTCTTTTTTTTCTCATCCTCACATCTGTTTTTTTTATTCCACAGGTGAGACAATGATAACGGATACTGACAAGCACATTAATCTTTCAGCCATGTTAAATTTGCAGGGTTTGTTCGTATGTTTGTTCGCACCGGTGGTACAACTAACACATGATTACCCAGGCACCCAGCTCCACGACTCAACCCTGGGTTTATATTTGTACGTCCTCTGGGATGAGTGATTCACCTACTTTGTCCTGAGGCATCTGGGGCTATTTCTTTGTTTGTGTACACTTTTGATTCTGATTATATATAAAAACTTTAAGAATATTTACTATGTGAGTGTCTGTTATCTTTTTTTTTTTTTTTTTTCAGGACATCCTAACTAATATGACCTGATAATTATTTTTTTCACTTAAACAATTAACTTTGTGTAATATCAACACACTCGACCCAAAAAAAATATAAATACAAACAGAACCGATTTTAGAAAATTTAATGATTATGATTAGGTTTCATTTTTCTCCTGTACGTTAATACAACAAAAAATGTCAAAAAGCTAATAATAAATGCGGTGATCATTTTTATATCAAATTTAATTTACTATATCTCTGGTTCTACGTGCTCTATCAACACCAAACATTTCCAAGCCAGCACTTTGGACAAAAGCTGACTGCATTGCTATATTAGAACGGCGTAATTTTTTTTAATGACATTGTCATAAAATTAATGATGTGCCTTAATCAGGTGGGTGTGATTAGTGACCTCTGCGTGTTAAAAGAGAATATATATATATTTTACATCCTCCAGAATGAACAGTATGTGCTTGCAGAAGGAGACAATCTTTGTCCACGCACCAGGGCTCACTGAGATAAAAAAGATTGCTCAAATTAAACTCTCAAACCATCAACGCATGGTTTTCTGTCGTTATTTATTCCGAAACCATTACTCAAAAAAGAAGCGTGAATCAGTGAGATGCAAAGAGAGAGAGAGAGAGAGAGAGAGAGATAGAATGAGAGAGAGAGAGAGATAGAGTGAGAGAGAGAGATAGAGAGAGAGAGAGAGAGAGAGAGAGGGAAAAAGAGGAAATACAGCAATTTCCCATCTCGCTTGAGGGAACAATCATTATTTATGGCCATCCGAGTGATTCTGATGTACAATTAACCACTACCTGCTTATGAGCTGTCATTAAGAACTGCCTGTCTTGACTGTGCTTTGCTTACTTTAAGTGTTTTCTAATTATGATATACGCAGGCGGTTCCCGCTGGGCCCGGGCGGCTTTGTGAAGATAAGATAGAGCTGCCGCGCTCCATGTGAAGCCTCCTACACCACCGTATTCATCACCAGGCCACATTATTGCGCTTAATGAAAAGAGCACGCAGCCCCGATGACAAATTGACGGATGTGCGATTAGTCGGATGAGGAACGGGCGATGTACCATGGATGGTCTGGCGCTGGAAAAGGGTTCAGCGACGACACAAGTGTTTGTGTGTGTGTGTAGGTGTGGGTGTGTGTGTGTGGGTGTGTGTGGGTGTGTTGGAGGGGGTGTGTGTAATAAATTAGCCGCTTCTTCCCTTCCCTCGTGCTCAGCTGCCCTCTCTGATCAATCAAGGCCTTTTATAAACTCATGATCATTAAGCATCTTGTAGGACCTGAGATGGGAAAAAAGAGAAAAGAACAAGACTCATCCATCATGGAGTTTCATTAATAACTGCCGGTGCTTTCAAGTTTTTCCTCGCTGCACGGAGATATAATTAAAAGAACAAGTCAACAGGGAGCAATTGTGCACGAGGAGGGATTCCGTCTTTATTTCCACACCTCGGTATTTTTCCTCCAATTAACCGGAGGATGGAGTCGGGACTGCTGGACTGCAGCTCGCTCGAGTCCACGGTCTGTTTAGGATGCATTAAATAGAACGCAATTGAGCGAACGCTCCAGAACAGTGCAGACGAACATTAGAATAAATGTGCACCGCATGAGCAAGCTGCATTTCCATTAAATTTTACACACTGGGTTTTATATACTTATTGGTTATCACTGCTATAATTTATGTCACAGCATTAGGAAAAATTGCAGTTCATTTATATGTACAACATCTTTTCTGTTTTTTTTTTTTTTTTTTTTTTTTGAAGAGGGGAAAAAAATCTCAGCAAACTTAACTCATCTTAACTTTACTACCGGCTGCATCAAGCAGTGTGATAAATTAATGGCATTTTTATTATTTTATGGTGTCATTAAATTTTTACTGATCACTCCACGACTGAAGAGCAATAAAGGATGTGCAGTATCCTGGGACGGTCCTGTCCAGCCAGGCAGATAGTCAAAGTCCTATCTGAAGGTCTGTAAGCACTATGCTGTAAATGATATTTATAATGTGCATTACACCAGCAAGAAGGCAGGAACTCCATCCAAAAACAAAAAAAAACATAGGTAAAGGAAAGAAGAAAGACCAAACAAAGAGACAGTGAGTGAGAGAAACAAGGAAGAAAAAGAAAAAGAAAAGACGTCGTGCTACACTTAGCGCCCCTCCCATCTTAACCGCGACCTCTCTGGCGCAGGGCTGGCGTTTTCCCATTTTCCCTCAAATGCGCTCAGCTTGCAGCGCTTCCACCCCACATCTAAAATTGTAGCCTCATGCTCCAAGGATGAAGTGGAAAAAAAGTGGAAAAAAGTCACCCACAATAATCTCTGCTCCTTCCCTCCCCACCCCAACATTTTGTTTTTTACAGTAAAACGGTGGCACGATAAAATAATGGACCACTGGAACTTCAGGAACATCTGGAAAGGGGCCAGGAGCACCGTGTCATCGCTGTAGCAAGAGCTTTAATCAGGCCGACCGCAGAACATGTGCCGGAGGAGTCGTGTTGTGCTGGTGGCTCGCCTCTACTTATAAACGTGATGCTTTTCTCCGGTATAAATAGGCCTGGCTCAGGGCATATGGCCCTGGGGTTTTTTCTTTCTTTTTTTTTCTTTTTCTCCAGCCGGACCCATACATGAACACAAAACAATCTCAGTCCTTGTCTTGTATCCGTGTAAATGTGTACATCTGTGTCTTAAAATTTCACTTTTCTCTCCACTTAAAGCTAGGTTTAGGTGAGTTTTATTAAATGATTGAGCTCTACAGGTGCAGAGCTAATAACAGGTTTATTCTTTCCCAGGTGCATGAGGCTAATATCATCATTACAGTCAGCAGACAAAAAAGACACACACACACACACACACACACACACAATAAAAGTGCGTAATAGCTTGGCGCAAATCTGTTCACATCATGTTCTTGCCTTGGTGCTGAAAGCAGAGAATGCGCATGTTATTGCCTCCATGAGCAGAGCGGCGGATAATGGACGGCTTTGTGAGGTCCGTGGTAAAGGAGTGCCGAGGGAACGCATGCAGCAAGTTGTAGCTTTCAGCTTCCTTGAAAGCTTGTGGTGGTCCTATAGCGACGTTTCGCCATCCGTTTTAGCCTCTCATCTGTTTTCCATCCTCATGTAACCAATCACAAGGTTATTTATAACTGCACAGCTTCCCAGTAGTCACTCGTTCTCCATTTCATCTAGCCCTAAGCACATGCGCTTGTGTGGTGAGCTTTCATGCGGTCTCTCGTCTTTTTCCACAAAAGCAGGCCTCCAATCCTCCAGCTAAGTTTTTTCAGCATCCAGTTTTATCCCTTCGCTTGCCAGGGAATTGGAGCGGAGCTGCTCGCCGCTCTAATCATGCAGCAAAACTGCAGCAGCACGTCAGAGAACGACAGAAAACCCCAGCCCTGGCATGATGCCAACGTGAGCTTTCACTTTCCAGCTTGTTTCCTATTTGGAGCAGCAGATCCCACGGCCATACCATAATTGTGCATCAGGCTGACAGCTTTGTCTCGTTTATTGAGCGAGAACAAAAAAAAAACAACTTCACCCACAATGTGACCTTTCAACTTCCATAGGGAAACGATCCATTTTATTTTATTTCTCGGCCATCCTGCTATACGGACAGTCTCCAGGCTTTTCATTCTGTTCTGCGTTGAGATCATTTGTTTTGGCTCTTTTTTTATGAGCCCTGAGCTCTAAATGACCCTGAACTGTTCACTGAGTCCTCAAGGATCTGTTACGAGTGACCTCGCTTTCTCTTTCCTTATCGCACAAACTATTTACAATAATGGAACGACTCCAGAAGACCATTGAGACCTTGTGATCAGGAATACAGATATGGAAGGGAATTTTTTACACCCATTACTAGAGGCTCGGTCCCAATATGGAGAAGTATAAAGACCTAGTGTGGCCTGTTGTGGTCAGATCTGTAGCACAGGGGCTCGTTAGGTTTTTGAACAGAAGCCCTGCTGTCGCTTACGTGTCACGCCTTGCTGTAAAAATCAGGAAAGGTTTGGAAGGCAATTGAATCTCAGTAAAGAGAAAAACTGTTTCTGATCCCAAGCTGGGCCACGTGCCTGTTCATACACACTCAAACCCACAGTTTTGTTTAAAAGAACGTCTATTTTTAATATCTGGAACATTCAGACAAGAAAGGGGTTCCCAGTTAGGGTCCAGGACAGCTAAAGTCCAGCACCGTTTGGTGATTTCAGTGCCAAATAAACCTGGTGAGTCGGATGTACTTGAACACTAAAATCACCAAACTGAGGTTTTGCACTCCCTGATCTAAAAGCATTAACGTAACAATGCTCGACAAAGGCACTTGCTGGCAACGGGTTTGAATATAATCACATTTTTGGAAATTTTGGATGGCCGAATCCATGTATAGCACGATTTACTTATGTGGCAAAAAAAACTCCATGACTGGCAATTTCCAACAGCAGAAAAAGGAGCAGAAAATTGGTTCCAGGGCTGCCGAGTAGAGAAGATTACACTTTCTGGCCTTTGTGAGGGCCGACCTGAATAGACCTCCAAATGTACACAGAGGGAAATGCAGCGCACATTGGCTTCCGCATCCAAAAGGTAGCTGGAGAAGATTTTGAGGAGCTCCATTTTTGACTGTTCAAGGGCCCTCTGCACTGGGAAAGAAGGACAGTGAATGTTCCAGCTCATCAATAATGCAGAGGAGAGGAAGGGGCTGGAAGCTGCAGACGCTCAATAGGTTAATACACTGGCCTTTCACCTTTCTGATTACAGTTTGGGAGGCGTCAGCAGAGGAATACATTTTAGTTCCTCAGCATCTGCCATCCTGTATAGCATCGACTGTCAGATACGGCTTCATTAGCAATGGAAATAACAAACTTTAATATCCGAGGCTGCGGCAGACTTAAGACTTTTACTTCACTCCTTGTAAACTGGAAGATGTTCAACTCAAGATGGAAATCTCAAAATAAAAATCATTCCTGATAAAAGCATGATAAATAATAGAGTGACCTAACTGCCCTCTTCAGACAATACTCCATTTTAATAAATATTTGAGAAAACATAAATCATGAGAAAGCTTTTTTCCTCTGGTGGGGAAAAAGGCGAAAAAAGGGACAAACAAAATAATAAAAAAAAAGACAAGCAAGGTTCACTAAAGCATGAATATTTTACACGAGCACCTTGAGGATGAGAGCTATATAAAAGCTAACGCAAAGGACAGTGCTGAGAGAGAGAGACATATGATGAGGGAAGAAAATAAGAGAAAAAGAAAATGTGGTGAGAGGAAAAAAGATGCCAGAGGACAGAAGACAGACAGAGAGAGAGAGAGAGAGAGAGAGAGAGAGAAGGAGAGAGAAGGAGAAAGAGGGATGAAGCCCATCCTTATTGTGCTCCTCGGACACACTTTGTATTAAAAGATGAATTGATCCATTTGTAAGCAGCACTTAGCCCCACTCTCTGGCTCGGTCGTTACACCGGGATAAATCAATATTTAATATCCCCCTCCAACAGCCCCAGTAGATGATTTTAACCTCTCCTTAATCCCATTTTACCTTACCTTTCCAGAATCGTCCAGGCAAGCTTTCACCATGATAAACTCCCAAACAGTCGACTAGGAGGCAGCTATTAAAGCAGCATCCAGTATTTATGTCAGGTAGGATACAGAGCTGAAATATTAATATTCTGAAACTGAGCAAAGAAAAGGCTTTTAACTGGAGGCTTTTTTTCGCACTGTTGTGTGTTGAGAGACACCCGAGTGCCGACTGACAACGGTTTCCTCCATCACGACCCATACAGGGGCTTGTATAAGTATTCCATGCTTCCGTGTCATTTTGTTTTGGCTTTACATCATGTGCTTTCGTTTGTTTTGTCACATGCGTTTGGTTTGGTTCTAGTCCTGTCTCCCCTTCTGTCCCGTCATTGGTTTGTTATCACATTGTGTTCACCTGTTTCATATTAGCCCTCAATTACTTTGTCTATTTGTCTTATTTGTCTGTTCCGGTGTTTCATCGCCAAATCTTGTTGATTATATTCACGCACTTCTGAACATGAGATTTGTGTTCTCTAGCTCCTGTCCCATGTTCCCTTGCCTCTGCTACTGTTTAAGATTATGTATTATCCAGGTTTGTTGCTGCCAGCCTGTGCTCTAATCCTTGCTTTCACTTCTGACTACGACTCCTGGATTTCCATTAATAAAGAAGACGCTGACTTTACACACTTGCATCATGCCTATCAGCTCATATAGACTTAACTGTGATTATACATCATGAATTTACACAAAAATAGCCCAGAATATTGAAGTGGAAGGGAAAAAATCAATATAGCTAGCAAAATTGTTTACAAATTATTCATGCGTGTTGCTGTGAAACCCATAAATTAGGTCTGGAGCAACCAGTTGCTATCAGAAGTCACATAATTAGTTAATGGAGTTCATCTGTGTGCAATTAAAGTGTCATGTGATCTCAATATAAAGGCCCCAGAGTTTGTTAGAGAACAAGGCCAATGGGCTATCGGAACAAATCTGGGGCAAAGTTCTGGAAAAGTATCAGTCAGGGTTTGGTTTTAAAAAATATTACCCAATTTTTTGAACACTATTAAATCCATAATTATAAAATGGACAGAACTGCAAGTGGCACAACTGCAGCCTAAAGGAGGCCATCCACTAAAGAGGGGATTAGTCAAAGAATCAACTAAAACAGGGAAAAGGTCAAGGGAGGTGAATACTTATGCAAGCTGCTTATATGTTTGATATACTGTGAGCGTCTGCTGGTGTGTAGATGTCTATGAGCTATGAACGGACATCACTGCAAAGTCTTTGTAGGACAAAATGAAAACGTATCATGAATTTCCCAAGCATGATGAAGCCCCAAACCTCACTTTGGTTTGAGCTTCAAGGTGGAGCGCTATTTACATTATCAGATGCAGACAGACTTCAGGCTTCAGAAGAAAAGTACAAAAGAGCCAATGCCATTTTCTCTTATTGGCCGTTGGCGCAAAATGCGTCATAAAACAAACTGCAGAAATGACGACTTCAAATAAAATGTAGGTGAGTCTTTTTTTGCAATGTTCTGTTACCTATGGAAACTAATTATCATTTGTTGTCACCTCCTTTTGCAAGCCGAAAGCCGCCAAAGGGCTTCCTAGAATTACCTTGCCCTTACATCAAAGTTCTCCAGTGAAAGCACATCAAATCTAACTGCTACCTTAATGTTTTTTCTAGAGCACAGAGGCCTAAAAGATGACTTCAGGGCAGGGAACAGAGGTGAGGAGTGAAGAGCTAGCCGCCTTCTCCGCTGCTTAAAAAAACACAGAGCTTTCCTAAGCTCAACACACAAATAAGCAGATGAATAGACACAGAGCATAGCGTGGAAAACAAAGTCAAACCCGGACAAAAGAGCAGCAGAAAAAAAAGCGCCAAGCTCTACCTGCCCGGAACAATACAGACAGGTGTGTACTGGCTGTTGACAAGCATACCTTTTCAGCTATTGTTTAAAGAGCATGGCGTTCGTGTCATGTCACAGCATATTCCTCAGCTTGGCTGACCATGAGCTAACCCCAGACTTCACGAGGCAGGGTGAATAGCTCATGACTGAGGACAGTGAAAAAAAAAAGAGGGAGAGAAAAAGACGCAGGTAGTGGCTATGCACTCACATACCGTATCCACCTCCAACAAAAGACCTAGAAGAATAACAAGCTTAAGAGCTAGCACCGAAAAAACTCCCCTCATAATTCTGTCAGTATAAACCCTGAGCATTGTGTTTGAGAAAGCGAGATTTTGATCTTCTGCCATGGGGAATAAAGAAGAAAATTGCTGGAAAAAAAACACAAACAATTGAGTAAATATTATTCTTAATCCTGGGAATTCTCTAAAAGCTCTAGGGAGATTTAAGCTTTATTTTGTATTATGTGGGATTCAGATTGGAGGCTTAGGGTTAGATATGTTACAGTCATGCCCAGTTTTGAGGACACACTTTAGCCTCTGCTTAGTGCCACACCACCAAGTCCTTCAAAGTTGTAGCTCCTCAGATTTTTTTACATATATATTGACCTACTTTAGCATGTTAGTTGAAAGTAATTAGGCACTAAAACATCTAAAATATTAATGATGCTCCACTCCCAGATACCGCCTGCTTATCGCAGCCAACTGGCAACGTGGCATCAATCAAATGGGAGCGAGCAGGGATTTTTCTAACTCTCGATTGACTCATTGATTGAAGATATTTTTAAAAGGAGTCCCTTGGAGTCATCGTACAAAGCGGGACTGTTCCACACCAGGGGTCTGTCGCCTTTAATTGGGCCGGGACTTCACGGTTTGGACCTGCTCAGGGGGCAGTGCTGGAGGATCCGATATGTCCCTCAAACATAGACGCACCAAATAAACATATGCACAAGTACACTATCAGTCATGCCAATGTCAATAACACACACCACTGACCATGCCAATGTCAATCACACGAAGTCTCCTGGACCCACATCAGACAAATCTTTTTTTTTCTTTTTAAATCTTTTAAAGTAGATCATCTTAACAAGACAGAGATGCTATCGCTTCATATCTATCTTCCAAGAACTGTTCCTGTAATCATAATGACTGTCCTTTGCTCATCCCAGGACTATCACGACAATCACACTATCTGGTGTCACCGAGAAGAGGATGGGTTCGCGTTTGAGTATTGTTCCTCTCAAGGTTTCTTTCCCATGTTTAAAAAAGGAGCAATATATAGCTACTATCATTTCTCATTGAAAAAAAACATAAATAAAGGTTAGGCAGGCCATGCCCACAAGCAACAACAGTAGCGGTCCCTGTACGCCCTCAGGAGACAAACTACAAGTGATACATACGAGTTGAAAGAAGGATATGTGGCCACTTATGAAACCTAAAAAGAGAAATAGGACACGGAGTGAAGATGCTCACCTTGTCAGCCCTGCAGTTGTTAAGACCGAGGCCTGAGAGAGCTGAGAGTTTAGCCTCCATGCCCTGTTGGTGATGCTGCAGCTGCTCACGTTGGATCTGCTCCCTCATTTTCCTCGCCTCCTGGATGGCCTTCATCACAGCATCCTGGTCTCCAAATAGTGCCGTGGAGTTCAGGTTAGACAAGATATCTGCAAGGGTGTCAGATATGTATATTCATAAATACATGAATATACACAACAGCAAACTCATTATGCTGAAGGCCCATTGAGTGAAAATGACACTCTGGGAGGTCTGGTTATCAACACTTCATGTGCGGGGGGAAAAATAAGGCAGCAATCTTGGCATGTGATGCCTTTCTGTAATTAGTGGATCAAAGTGAGGTGAGGCTGGGTGAGGCAGTTAAAACTCGGAAATAGAACAAAAAAACAACGGCAAGTCTGTGTTTAAAGACCCGGTCCATGGAAAGAAGGGAAATGAATCTAGTCAACTAGCGTGGTCTCATTTAATGAAAGACTGTTTTAGCAAAAGTCACTTGTAACTTCCGCAAAAAAGCTTAATATGAGAGGTACACCAGAGCTTTGAACAACTAATTGTCAGCGCCAGCATCCATTACGCCAGGGTGGCTGTAATGCCAAGGTTTGAAGGAGATTAAGGGGATGTGGTTGTGTAAATAGAGCAGTGTGCACTGGGATGAATGAATTGCAGTTGGGTGTGATATGACAGAAAGGATCACGGCAATGTAGTGGACTGGCATAGTTATAAATAGGTTTATCAAATGAAAAATGATAAAAAAGAAGAAAAAAAGAAAACAGCCTTACATGACAAATTGTACAATCTGCAGTGATGGTTTTATTATTAAATCGATGCAATTATTAAAAATATATTTTTCGAACAAGTTTGTCCCATATCTTCACCTGAATATAATATTTTATGGCAACGTTATCATTTATTTATAAATCACAACACTGTTGAAGTCTCAGTTGTGATTGCTCAGAGGATGCTGATGAGTTTCTATAGTGAGAGTATATCAACATGCTCATTGAGGAAGACTTACCGAGGGATGATCCTCGACCCAAGCCGAGGGGACTAGGGATGCCTCCACTCTTGGGCTGGCTGTTCGGACTGCTCTTGCTGCCCGGGAACAGGCTGTGTGTCGGGGACATGGGGGATTTCACTGGCTCAGCTGTCTTAGGCCGGGCCGAGAGGTTCAAGGGCTGCGTTCCCTCCTCCTGCATACACAAGAAATAATGTTTAGAACATACACCATCCAACAAAGAGATATCAAGACAATTAATTAGCCTGACTCCGCCTAAGAGCCAGTCTGAGCATTCATCGCTAGGCTTCGTGCCATGCTGAAGCTCCTCTGTGTCTCAAGGCTGGGTTTTGTTCAAGCTAATTAAGTCATAGTGTGATTCTCTAAGGTGCGCCTTTTTCTGCTTACCTGTGTTTCACCGAAATCTTTTCCTGCAATGCCAGTGACATTGAAGAGAACTTCATCTCATGTTGTGTGCTAAAAAATGGGGGCTCTTATTTGGCAGAGAGTGCCACTGTCCAAACAGATGGACCACATAATGAACACTGCCTGGAGCTTCTTGGAAATCTGACTGCCAATTACAGTTTGTCATTCAATTACACATTAAATAGTCAAACAAAACAGATTGCCAGCTAATTAAGCACAGCATATCTGCATATGGCCCTAACAGAGCTAAACGCTGGCTCTATAGTTGATCAAAGTCGTAATTACGAAGATTACATGGTTCATGTAACAAGTGTCAGCTAAACAAATGGGGCTGAATGAAGACAAATGTTTTACGTCATGTTTCTGAAATAAAAGCTCAAGCTCTGTACAGACCATGTACCAAAATCCTGTTTAAGCCATCATTAACCAACCCTGCTGAAGAGGATCCCACATTACTTCTCGTATCACTGATTTATCCCCAGCTCTATTGTGATATTAAACAAAACGTTTCCAAATGCGCACATGTTTTGAGTTACAGCAGCAGACGTGGGGAAAGAAAAACTGATGATGTATACAATCTCTATTCAAAGACGAAGACTGTTCCAGCACGTGGAAAAAACTGCTAAGAACAAGCAGTCACCAAATCATGACCTCATTAATATAAATCTTTGCTTATCGAATTTGTGCTTGATATATATTTTATGCCTTTGATGTGATCTGGTTTGGTTTGGACCACACTGCAGGATTGGGGAATTTTTTGTTTAAAAAAAAAAGGCTGCCAACTTTTGTGAGGAGAAACCACATGTACCTAAAAATGATTCTCCGGGTGCGCACAGAGCCATAGCAACCCCGTCCACATAGTTCTGCATGAGGGAACAAGAGCCTTGTAAAAGTCATGCCAGATTGATGGGTTCTGCGGAGAAAGAGGCGACACAGTACTATGCGCTAAGCTAACGCTACCGTAAGACTTCTTTTTACGAGTTGTACATTTTTTATGTACGTCCCTTCTTTCAATACTAAATGCGAAACACTGGTCATGGCTCCGATTTTTACACTCTACATGAAGAGACTTCCAATCCTCAAGTTCTCCTCTTACGCTAGATTCCACGGCTGATTTAAGAATGCAGAAAAAACTCGGGTCAAGCACCACTCCAGGCCACGCTTAAATGTGCCGCTCTTTACACTTTCAGAGCCAGATGAGAGACATCCGTTTGAGGTTTTGGTATTTCTGTTTGCCTGATAGACTGGTGGATTGCAATCTCACACATTGGTAGATAAAAAGAAAGTCATTTACATTATACTGTTCAGATTTTACCCTGTCCTTTAGGTCATCTTCACACTTTGCCCAAGATTTCAGAATGCTTGGCGAAGTGGGAAAGAGAACGGATACCTGGTCTCCTTGAAAATGGTGGTCTGGGGTTTGCTTCTATTGAACCATGGTGCAGTCTGAATCATGTACAGAAACTATCCAATATCAGTGCTGCATGCCGAGTAACATGACTGGTTCAAGTTTACATGTTACTTCCTGTTTCAAGGTCCAAAATGGCAGCAAATGGATTGTTATGGTCAGCAGAGGAGATGGAACGCCTCACTGATATATAAACCCTGACTTTCATAGGACTGGAGCGCTGTAATTAGCTCTTCACTGTGGTGCGATTGCTTATACTAGGAGAATCGCTAAAAAGACACGTCTCATGTCAGCATGCGTAGCTAAAAAATCATCTTATATGACGGCAATGGCTTGTTTGCAGGTATTCCTGCACAATGCCATGCCGTGCATCCAAAAAAGCACGGGTTGTTCACTGTTTTGGTACCAGAGGAAATAAAAAAAATAAAAAAAAAAACAGCAAATGAAGTGATTATGTGCCCCTTCCCAGAACAAGCCCAGAATCCAGAGTGCATTCAATGCCCTTAATGCCTCTCCATCCATACACTCCATTTAGAGAAATGGAAACAGATAGTACCACTCAAGAGGGTCGTACCTTGACTTGGCCCAGTGGGCTGGAGGATCTCTTCTCACTCTTGGGCCCAGGTGAGAGTGGCCCTGCAGAATTAGGTGGCTGGGGCAGTGGCGCCATCTTGGCTCCTGGAGAGAGCTGCATGCTGGCCAGCTGGGCGGCGTACAGTTGCTGCGAGGAGGGAGGAAAAAAAACCCACAAGGCGTTAACATCCCAAGCCAGCCACCATTCAAAACCCTGTTCTCCCCCACACTCTCGCTCTCTCTCACACTCTCTATCTTTTTGTCATTCTTTTCCTTTCCTCTTTTTTTCCATCCTGGCCCAGAATCTCTGCTAAAGATCTAAGATAGATAGAAGCCCTGCAAAACCACATTTGGAGATCCTTTTTTGCTCTGTTTTTGTATTTATCAGGTTTGCAGTCTGAAGGAAAACTAAGATCTGATTTCTCTGGTGATTTATCTTCCTCCATAAACCTCTTTCTGCGCTGGTTGGTACCGATTCTACATCACAGTTTAGATACCTGAGCCACCATTTTATCAAACAGTACATATTCCATCACCCACGTACCATTACCCAAACTCACTGCAGTTGAGTTTCCATGACACATAATATCAAAGGCTTTCATTAAGACAGGAACCCAGACAAAGCAAATTCTTACCACTCTTATTATTTTCCTTGGCTCAGTCTCCCAGCCTGGCATGAGTAATGTTTCAGTTTTGGTACAAATTAAACAGACAGGCTATGGGCTGTTAAACCTCAGAATGTTTTTTCGGGGTACAGTGTTGGGAATGTGCATTTGAGCACTTTATACTTCAACTAGGCTGATTGTCTGCCAAATCGAATTGCGTATGATTTTAATTTTACTCATCCAATATTAGCAGGCAGGCAAGAGGAGAAAACTAGCAGCACTGTATTGGTTAAAATGAATTAAATTAAATGCTTGTTTTGTAAAGTCTAACAAGAAAATATAATTAAAATGTGTCTCTTGTAGTATTAACAAGAGGCTGTGAATAATTTGGCTTTGTTCCATGCTCCATTGAGAGAAAATCCTGGATACACTTGTGTTAGCCCAGAGGCTAGTATTGATTAGCAAGCAGGTAAGTGTTTAAATTGGCTTTCGTCTCCACAAGTATGTAGCAGGGGTCAGACTAAATAGCCCATGGCCTCCATGACCTGACACATAAAATGTGCGTCTGGCTTGCATAACCCATTGAAGAACAAGCCAGAGAGAAACAACTACTACCAAGTTTCTTTGAGTTTTCACCAGCATCTAAAGGGTCTGTTGTTCATCGTGTCATTCAGCTACTTAACATGGAAAAAAGAGCGTATATAAGCAGGCATGTCTGCTCTCTCTGCACTCATTTCCTCTTGTCAGCAAGCTACATAAGGACTCCATTTGTCTGAATTGGAAAAAGTGGCATGAGCATTAGTGGCTTGTGCCCCACCTCAGCTAGTCAGACAGAAAAACCCAGGCCTGGACAAAGCTCTTTGTGTCCACTGTGTATCAGAAGATATAAACACAAAAATGCTCTCCACTGCCTGAAGTTAAACACTTGCACACTAGCGGTACACAAAAGGGGTCATTCTTCTGCAGGGAAGCTGGGGCAAGTGACAGCACATGGGCACAGGAAATGGCAGGCTGATTAGGTTCACTCTGTGATATTATAGCCTTACTGAGCTATATAAATAGAAACAGCCATTGTTGTTGAAGTCACAAACACAACATTTTGCTTTCACATGAATTCTGAAGTGCCTAAACACAAGAGCCTGAGGTTACAGTTTTCATGTGACTAATCTATATCTTGGATGAATGCATGGAAGGAAGTCATCAGTCTGTTGCTAACAGTGTAGATGTGGATGCTGCCCATCCATATCCACACCACTAGTGACAGACTGCATCCTGACCCCATGGGAAGAACTTTATTGTTCCTCAAAAAATCTGTAATTGGATTTTGCTTCAAATGAGATAAATAGACAGAGGTCCACCACATTAAAGATAGTGAGAGAGTGAAGGTGAGACACTGGTTAGCATGCCAGGACACATCTAGTTTTGGATGAATGGCAGTAGTAGGTCTGGGGCAGGGGCAGAAGGGGCCGATGGTAATGAGGGTCATGTTGAAAGTCAATGGTCAGACGAGAAATGGGCAGCAGGCAGCCAAGATTGGCTTCATGCCTCTGGTGCACAACACACCCACACCGAAAAAGATCAATTCTACCACCTCCTAAAATATCTCTACATCTACAAATCCCATTTGCTCAGTTATTCTCCCAATTATCAGGGCAACAAAGGAAATGAGTGATGTTTTATTTCAGCTACACGGAAATGTGATATAAGGTTAGAATGCTTCTAACGCTATTGTAATGTAATTCTCACTAGTTATGGATGAAAAGTCCCATAGCTTTGTAATTCTTTAGAAGGAAGTGATGTAATACTCGAGGCCATGAACAAAAGTCACAGACTTGTAATGTGACTTGGGTAAGTGAACGCCCTTGCCCTGAGATGGACTGGCGTCCCATCCAGTGTGTGTTTTTTTTGTGTGTTTGTTTTTTTAGTGTGTGTTTTTTCAGTGTGTACTCCTGTTTCATGCCCATTGTTCCTGGGACAGGCTCCCTGACCAGGATAAAGCACTTACTGAATATGAAGGAATGAATAAAAGTAGTTTCTTTAGTATGAAGTAGCATTAATTAAAAAAAAAAAATTCCTAAACCATCATAAAGTTTGTCCCTTGGAAGTAGAACCCTAAAAGAGAGGGTTTCACTTTCAGAATAGAGCTCTTTAGGAATCTTTAAGAACCGTAGAACCCTTGAGGAAGAATTTATTGTGATTCAATTTGGTATCAACAGTGCCCCTGATCAACTGAAATTGAACAAAGAGTGGTGGCAACATCCTCCCCACATTCAGGACTTGACTTGAGGGCTTTGGATTCAGATATGAGCGTGAGAAAAATTAGGTCATTTTCATACTCCCAATTTTTCCCCCAAACCAAAATATATTTCAATCCAGAATTTGGTACATTGAAGTGAAATTTAAATCACCAAGTTCAGGTAAACCAGAGATCAGCTCCCTGGAACACCCAGTTTCCACACTTGACAAACATACTGAATTCTGGGTGCAAATGTACAACTGATCTCTGGCTTGTGGCATGCGGCAGTCTACAAAGGAGACAGAATGCCTTATAGATATACAGAGAATTGATCATGGGTATAGATTCCATCCAAGCGTGAAAGCATCTTTAGACTTAGACTAAAATAGGTGACTTGACTTGAACACTGATGGAAGCACATCCCATTAACATCCTAATAACATTGCCCAGTACCTGTACATAAGGGGGAAAAGTTCTGCTCTTCAAAGCCCTTCGCTCAATCTCTTTCTTTATCAGGAGCTCAAACATTTCAGGGGTACAGCTCTGTAGCTTCTCTAGTAGATACTGTTATATCTATCCAGAGCATCATGTCATAGACAAAAGACTTGTGCCAAATGGTCATGCAGTAATGCTGAGTCATTGCACACATACAGTCCCACAGTACAGTGGAGAGCTATTACACCATGTGCTGATTCTGATAGCTTGAGGGAAACAGGATGCTGACTTTCAGCAAGGCCTGTAGAGAAATATCTCGATCCACACCAGTGACTCGGGTAATACCTTTGTCCACTTGAGCATTAAATGATTCTCTGCTCTACAGCTTACTTAGACAGAGAGCAGGACTTGGGAAATGGAGCTTTTCAATTCACTCACCTCACCTGCTGCAGTCGTTACACCTCCAGCAACACACATACGCACACATACACACACACACACATTCATGCACACCTCTTCTCTCAAGCCCATGGAATGCAAATGGCCAAGGGCTGGCCCAAGGTCAGCCTGTTAGCCTCTGGTAATTAAAAGCAACCCCTCTAGAGAGCAAAGGGGTTAAACGAGCAGCTGCACTCACATTGCTTGCCACAACATTATCCATAGATTACACTCACCTCCACCTACCACCTCCCCCAATCTCATTCAACACTTCTCGACACATCAACACACTTCTATAGCACCAAAACCGCTTTCACATTTAAACCTCAAAGGGCTTCACTTTAATGTAGAGCTGTCTCAACACGGAGGCAAGCAAAAATGTATAATATACCACACGCATTTGGTATACGTCATGTAATCGCAAAGCTAAAGATTGTCGCTGAAATTTCATGTCTGCAAAAAGCAAAGCTTACACAGTTATTAGGAAGTGATTTTAGTCAATTGCCCATGCACTGAAGGCAACAGAAACTCAAATTTGTTCTTAAAGCTGTGTGACAGATGGTCTGAGATTTATCAGATATAGCAAATCCTGGCATAACAAAAATAGAAAATCACAACAAAAAGAGATTCTTGTGTGTAAACTTGTCATGTTAGAAACTAACACTGGGCTTAGCTTAGCTTGCCCAGCATTGCCTATGTAAGGAATAAAACACAACGTGATGTTGTAGGATAATAATCAATGATGCAGTGTGGAGTTCTGTTACCACCCATGAAGTTGATTAGCACATCCATTTATAGTTACATTTAACTCACTAGCCTCTTTTTTTAGTTAATAAAACCAGAAAACCTTGTTATAGAGAAAGCGCTAACACCGAAGACTCCTTTCAGTAATGTTAAATAGATATCTCCTTACAGACAATCTCCTTACACCAATGTGTTTATGGGGAACATCTGCCATACAAGTCCCTGTGAATTATATAGAAACAATAAATTATTAGACTAATATATACCTCTGATTTGCAGTTGCACTACAATCATAGAAAATTAATCAACACCTGCTAAACCTCATATTCTCATCTGTATTAGTGAACAGTAGTGAAGGTTAAGGCCTAGGTTACTGCTGCATGGCGATGCCAGGGCTAGACCGGCAGGAACCCTGTGCTTGTTTGCCACAAGGCTTGTCGAGGCTTGGTGCCCAGGGGATGAGGGGGAGGGAGACCCAGGCTGGCCCAGATGTCATGAGGAGAGGCGGCCGTGCTCTGGTGCACTGCGCCAGTGCTTTCCAGTATGGCCCAACATCTGTTTTATCTGCTGGCAACCAACCTGCTCCCACATCTCCCCTCCTGCTCAGCCCTTCCTCATTCTTCCACCCTTTTCCCCTCTCTCATTTCCCCCATGCTCCTAATCTCTGCCCTGCTGGGCGACAATGGCCAACTGTCTGATAACGCTCACACACCCATACTTTATTTCCTTATTTATGTTTATTTTCTTTTCCGCACTTCACTCAGTTCTTTCTCCTCCCTATCTCTCCCTTTCCCTCTGTTTATCCGCATATCTGTCCATCTGTCCCTCTTTTCAACAACCCCATCTATCCAGATGCCCATCTTTCCATCCCATTACAGCCTCGGAGCTGGCCTCCCTGTGCCTCTCTGCTTCTGGCTATCTCTCTAGAGTGAAACACACATCTCTTCTCCTCCTCAATAACCTCAACAGCTGTTCAATCTCATTTCTAGAACTCAAAGTCAACAGTGCTTCACTCGCTGGCCATGGCAGCTGGCCTCAGCTCTCTCTTCGTATCTGGAACATCCGGAGACATCAGCATCTAAACAAAAGATAACACCCGGTTTCCTCTTTTCCGCTACTTCCTGTGGAACATATTAAAGGAAAAATCGACCCTGAACAACATCCAAGATTTATTTCGTAAGTAAATTCTTTCATCAACATTTTGGTCAACGGTTTCCTACATTACCCACAATGCTGTTCGACTACCTGCTGATAGCAGTGCAGTGGGATTTAGCCCTCTCTTTATCTCTACCTAAAGAGAGATAGGGAGGAGCAGTGCTTTAATACTTTAGCCTGTTCAGCTCTCTGATCTTCTCATCTGTAGACTCTTCTCAAACGGATCAGCTTCCAAAGCTTGGAATTTCACGTTAATACCGCCATCAATGCCATTTCGCTCGTCATCTGGTACATCGCTAACTGGCTAACCGAGTCTCTTCCTTCATATAGCTGCACTGAATTTTGCAACTGTGAGTCCAGCATTTGCACCAGCATCTCCACTACTTCTTCACTAGATTTCTCATTAATATGACATTGAATGTCACTGAAAAATCATGAGTGAGAAAAGAAGCTCTTGCAGTTATTACTTATGCTTGAGGTCAATTAATTTGTTTTTTTCCCTGAATGATTATATTACAATATTTCAATATAAGCAAACTTTATGTGTTTCAGGGTAGAGTTTTCCTTTAATCATTTCTCAAAACCATAAGAGTTTCTCTGCTCCTGGTGAAACGGGTGGTGTTTAGAGTTTACAGTAAATGATTGTAAATCAACCTCTATATGTTATATGACTGTATGATTTGGAGAAGAAGAAGAAGAAGAAGAAGAAGAAGAAGAAGTAGAGAGAAAGATGTCAGTTGACTCGTTTGTGCCCTCTGTAATACGCTACAGGGAGGATGCAGATGTTCCGCTTTATCCAATGATGCTTACTTTAAAACTGCTTAAACCCAGAAGTCTGCTTCCAATGATAAAAAGCAGGCCTCTTACAAAGTTCACTCTGGATTTGTTTGGGACCCAACTGCCCGGCAATAAACTAGGCAAAACAAGGCAGATATCAGGCAGAGAATGGCTTTAAGGAAATTGTTTTTTCACCTCAAGCAATTGAAGTAAGGTGATGTTGCGGCCTGGCAAATTAAATGCCAATCCAAAAGAGACAAAAAATAAAATGGAATTCTTTTGTAGAATTAGGATAATTCCTTTTAGGCCGGTCTACGAGCCGAGCACAATATCCACCTAGGGGTGAGAGGTGTCAGTATTAATAAGGTAACGGACATCTTGGGATGGAGGCATTGTTTCGCCTCTCAAACCCGGCTCATCCCGAGCCCTGAGTGGGCCTTAATGAAGAGAGGCATCCGGCCTGGAGGAACGGCTCGGGCTGCTTTTCTCCGGTGACTTGCAGAGGAGCAATCTGTCAGAGAAGCATTGAGTGAAATTACTCTCTGTGTAGGGGCACGCAGTGACAGTCGCTTGTGTGTGTGTGTGTGTGTGTGTGTGTGTGTGCTTGACCAGTGGAGAGAACTGTATTGACAAGCCAATTACACTGAGGCCTCCCGGCCGCTTTCATTTCCAAACCCGAAGCCTTTGTTAGGTCTCGCTGAGAAAAGACAGAATGAGATCTTAAGGCTTCACTCACATTCTGTTATGACACGCGGAAATTGTGAGTGACATTAACCGTAATTTTACACTCATTCACTTGTATTTTGTCTCTTGTGGGTTTTACTGACCACTACAATTTTTAGTTCCAATTAGAAACGGTAGCAGCTACATATATACGGCATATCATCAAAAGCTAACTTAAATCACACACTCTGCTTCATACTAGCGTCATTCTCAGATTAGATTAGCAAAACTGTGCTAGCTATGTAAACTCACCAGAGGCACCAATGATCTCTTCTACTTCCTTCCAAGCTTTATTTTTCTTCGTAATGTCTCTATATAACTGTCCATTTAATGAGATGTCATATATGACAGGATAAGATGAAACCATGCTTATAGGTTTTTCCCATTTCTGCATGTCAAACAGTAAATGGGAACTAATTGCAGGTAGGAACTAAAGTTGTGAGTGGGGATCTGAATAAAAGTCGGACCATGTGCGCCATAGGATTTTTAATACCTAATTTGAAAAGAATAGAAATTGAGGCTCTGTGTCGCATTATATGCAGAAATTGAATGATCACTTGTCATATTGTTGCTTGTTGGCGTGAACGCAGAGTAAAACTGTAGGTCCCTTTTTTAAGTCCCTTTTTCCTGGTTGACGAAACACAGTCCAGCATTGCTGGAATTAATTCCTTTCCAATCAGCGTTTTTTTTTTTTCAGGTTAAATCTAAATCTAGCAAATTGTGGAAAATGATACCTTGCCAGATAGAGAAGCAGAGATATTCTGATTAGACAGGCGCAGTGAACCAATGGCGTGACGGGTGGGCGGATTCCCTGGCACAGGAAGTGGGGTTCCTGCAGGTGAGGTCACACGCTTCAAATGGATCAGTGATGCATGACGACTGAATGCACACTGATACCACGATTACTGACAATCACACACACACACACACACACACACACACATACACGCTCACACCTCATTAACACCAACCTGGAGCAGGCAAGCTCAAATTTGACAGATTTAAACAGAAAGAATAACTCTTTTGTTGGATCTTTATTATACTATAATAATAATTGTTATTATAAATATATGTATTTTTTTTATTAGATTTTCTCCCAATCCTATACCTGTGTGCTAGCGGCCGCAGACTGCTGGACAAGTCACACTTCCTTTCCACACCCTACAAAATTACATCTTTTAAGTGCATCTGTCTCTTGTTCTTCTCTCTTTCAAAAGACTGTTTTGTCTATCTCTTTTATCCTCGCTTGACGTGTGACATATACTGCATAAAGCACACAATGCTGTGTTTTCTCACAGACGTTTTTGTATCTAAATTCGGCTCAGAGAATTGAGAGGCATTGAGAGGAAGAATAACAATGTTGTCACCACAACAAGCATGAATTAAATCATCTCCGTCGCCAGCTCAGTAACTGATGTTATCATGGAGTCAGTAATCCCACTATCAGAGGAAAGTGTGTGTTTGATGAGTGAGGGTTACTCTAAGGTACTTTTCTGTTTCTTCTCAGCTCAGAAGCCACTGTGGATACTTAGTACAAGAAATTTAGTAGTCAGTCAGGATTTATACTAGCTAAACGAACCTATAACAGCAGCTCTAACAGTAGTGCAGCTGCAAATCACAGGTTTATTGTAATCAATGGTAAATTGCTGTGGTGTAAGAGGCATAAAACACTTGGGGATGTGCAGTTCTAGGAAAATAAACAACTTCAGAATGGTATCAGTAACACTCGTCACACCACCTTGTCACTCAGTATTTCACTATGACTGCGCAAACCACAGCTTGCAACCACACATGAAGTGTTATTTAAGAAAAAAATTTAATGTAACATTGCATAATCATATAATAAAATAATCCCTCAGAATTACTCACACCTTTTACAGTATGAACATCATGTTAGATTTCTTCAAAATGAAAGTTGACAGCTTGTGTTGTAGTGTTTGATTTATGTTTTTGGAAAAATTAAACTCTACTGTTTAGCCTTTAGGAAAAATAACAGGATGGCTAATTTTAAGTCTGTGCCAATTATTGGAAATGCATCTCTCTCTCTCTCTCTCTCTCTCTCTCTCTCGCTGTCTGTCTCTTTTGTTTACTGTGCAGTCTAAAGATCAGTCAGATCTTTGACTTGTGTGGTTCAGGTTCAGCTCATTCCCAGGGTTAAAGCCATTATCTGAATGAAGGAACGAGTGGAAAGCTTGGGGTATGTAGATATACGACGATCCCAGCCTGGAGCTGACCCATCACAACACTATAAATAGAGAGAACGCAGGCCTCAGGCCTCAGCCATGGCATTACTGCCTGCTCCAGAGCAAAACAAGCATTCATACACTCACTCACACACACTTTCTCTTTCATGCTCTTTCAAAAGTCTGGAACCACCAGTACACACAGACACACAAACACTTCAACATGAATAGACTCATCCCACACCTTTCGTGCACTTGATTGTTCTTCACATAGAAGCGTGATAGTGGAGGCCCAGCTGCTCGCATTGTTCTGACTTGCCAAGCCTCATTAATGCTGAGAGCGATAAGCTGCGAAGGACGAATAGTACTCCTCCTGCAGCAGCGAGAAGAAAAGGTATGCTCTCCGCTCGCTCTGTCTTTCCCTCCTCCCTCTGCCATTCTCAGCTTTGTTTTGCAACAATCCCTGCTATCAGAAAGCTTAATGTCTAATTGCTATCAACAGCTTTACCGTGGTTGTTGACAAAACAACAACTGTCTGGCAAAAAAAAAGAGAGCGTGTAATTCTCGACAAGCTTGTTAGCTCGATTGGTCTCCTTCTCTCGCGCTCTTTTGTGCTTGTTTACTTTTGTTTTAAAAGAAGGAAGGAACTTAGTCTTTAGTTCAAGTGCTTCCTAGGTTTTAATCCTGGTTTTAAAGATCAGCATCTGAGACTATTTCCTCTAAGCTAACAAGCTTCTAAATTCCACTTTCACTCTGCCAAACTTTTTCAAGTATATTTATCAGTCTGAGAATATAAATGATAATAATGGCAATAATAATAATCACGTCATGGATAAATAAAAGTAAATATTTTTATTAAGATAAAATTTGTTATTAAATCCAACTAGCATTCACAGCAAAGAAACATTCATAGAGAAGCATGGAGGGAATGTGGGATCAAACTTGTACATCGGACACTCCGCATAATCTAAGACTAATAATAAACCGATTAAAAACCTGTAATCTAAAACATTTATGGAAGGAGTCATTGGTATCAGTGATTTGTAGCAATTAGAAGTAAAGCTGCATGTATAACATTAAAGGAAAATGATACACTTCATGGTGGTAACAGTAATGTCATCCAATAACCACAAACCCGGTGTTTTATTTCTTACATATTTAATAATGATGCTACCATCAAGATCTTCTAAACGCAGTCCAGTTTTTAAACAATCACAGCATAGGAAGATCCCTCCACCTCAACCATCCCTTTTCTTGAAATACTTATTATCATCCTAACTCCCATTTCCTGTGGGAAATCTATGGGTCTGGAAACCTGTAAAAAAGGCAGTGAACTGCAGATGGAAGGTGTTAAGTTGGTAGGGCTGGACCGGTGTGCGAGTAATTTAGCGCACGCTCGTTACTTAGCATACAGCTGGTTCTCCACTTGCTAAGTGCCGAGGGCTTGGCTCGGCGCCACCACATTCTTTTGTGACTGTACATACCTGGAGCTGAAGAGGATTGAGTCCTGACGCGGCGGCAGCTGCCATTGTGGAAGGAATGAACTGCACCGGGTAGTTATCACCTGTTGAAGGAAAAGCACAGGGTGGTGGGTGGAGGTGGAGGTGGAGGGGGGACACACAATACGCACAGGTTGAGACAATGAACGGCTGAGGCAAGTGCCAACACAGTTCCTGTGGGCTTGCCTGCACCCAGCCTCGGCACCCAGCCCAAACATCTGCTCTCACAAAAGAGTCAGCTGGCTACAGACACGTGGGATTTACTCGAGAATGTCTTTCAATTTCAATCCTTCTTGTTCATTTTTTTATTTTTCTTTTCTTCATCTTTCTCTTTCCTCTCTCTCTCTCTCTCTCTCTCTCTCTGTTTCTCAACTTGGGGTTTATAATGCTTTTTGTTCAGTTGCTTCAGAATATCTGGTATTTTTTGTTGTTACTTGTATACAGATCATGTCTACTCAAGCACTTGACATGACTTTAGGCATGTTCCTCTATTGTTCTTCATGTCATGGTGTGTTTTTGTTAGCGTGAGTTCTGGTACGGTGGGAAAGACACTTTCTCACAAGGGTAAATGCAAAGCAGAACATTAAAATAATAGAGACACAGTCAAGAGTATAGGTGTCTAAACCTGATCTCGATAGTCATGCATTTGAAAAAGTGAGTGCTAATTGTGCACAATGTGTTTTACTTTGTGGCTGGTGTACATAACCCCTTCTCTGGCTTAGTCCAGTACAGCAGCAGATAGGATGAAGTCTGCCAGAGATTTGAGTGAAGCGTTCCTATAGAAGGAAATTGGCTCTGGTTCAGACCCCACTTCTGCCTGTCACTTCTTCTCACTAACATATGGTGCCATTAAAGCCACAGGCATGGGGGTAAATGTATATACACTCGCCCTCACTCACTCACTCGCTTTTCAATCTTGTCCAGCGCAGCACATTGTGATACAGCCAGGAAATTCAATCCCGGCCTGTGGTCGAGGAGAATAAAGCATGCAATTGAAGTGATTTCAAATAGTGCCATTAGAGGGGTAGAGTGGGCGTCATTACTGTCTGAGCTAGTGCTAGCTCACTTTCACTCTAGCCCTCCTTTTCTCTCCTTCATTTTCCCCAGGGTGGATGTCAAGGGCCTGAGATGTCATGTGAGTCCCTGGCAGTTCGGGTGCCAGCTAAAGATGTGGAGCCAGAGTTGGATGCTGAGAGACGTAGGGATTTTTGCGGGCGGCTGGTGGACACTCCAGTCACCTTGGCAAGCTGCCAGAATGCTGTCTGTCTGTCTGTCTGGGAAAGGGAATCTAGATTTATATACCACTCCCCTCTTGTCTCCAAGCCATTTCCGTCACTCTCAGGATACCACCTGGCCATTGGGGTGCCAACATAGGCTCTGGCAGCAGGTTCCTTAGTGAGAGCTTATCATGTCACCCTGGGGGCTTAAATGGACACCTCTACCCCCAGGAGCTCTCAATGACTGGAAATGTTCAGTACCACAGTTCTGCCATAACAGCATAACAACAAGGCAAGCAGGTCTAATTATATTATGGGGAAAGCATGACAGTAAGAGGACTTGTTTTTCACATCCCAACCAGTGTACCCTTGTAATTTCCCTTTGATAACATCAAATCAAGTTTCCTTAAAATCTATCAAGCATAAAAGGTAAAACTGTTCCTTCTCAAATCACAATACTCCACTGTCTTCCCTTTGTAGAGGGGATAGTAAAAAGGTTGAATAATGGTCTCATAAAGGCATTGCTGAAGAGTTGTGTTGTGGATTTTGTTTCAGTCAGGTATCGCACCACAAATTCCAAGTCTAATTTGGGCTGCCAGCTTGGCATAGGGCCTTGATAAAGTGGATTACCCCAAGAGACAAACAGGGCACCACTGCTATGGCCTCTAGGAGGAGAAAGAGCTGCTGGGCTAATAAAAAAATGAGTGGATAGAAGAGAGCTTCTTCATTTTTCCTCCACTTGACACCAAGGACCAAGCACGAGGAATAGTCCTTCTGAACTACAGCTCTCTCAGAGTTTTTGGTTTTGCTGAAAGGGATTTATGACAAGCTCACTTCTGCTTGTCTGTCCAGGCCATGTTTTAAGGTTTTTGCATTTATGTAAAAACAAGGGATGCATGAATACCAGGTTTTTCAGGTCAAGTATGAGTACATGTTTTTTGGTACTCATTGAAGGCACAGTTTGCAGTGTGCTTTGCTTGACCGGGATCATTGATCGTGAAATACCTTCAGACTACTGTTGTTCCATATCGTCTGTTCACTAAGCTGACAATGTACACTATACATATGTCAAATAGTATCACATAATATTGGATGTTAGTATAGGAGCATTTTTATGACTCCAGTTATGAGTAAATGAGCACAGTATAATACTGACACCAGTACTGGTATCCATGCATCCCTAGTTAAAACAAATACATGGAGAATCAATTAATGATCGACAGAAACAGCTTAAGGAGTTTCAATTTCTAATGTTATAACCCTCTTGGTAGCCATGTCCCTCCTGCCCGCTGGGTCTCTCTCAGCCATTGTACGACACAATCTAAGGACTTCATGAGGAAAATCTGCATCTCAGATAGTAGTATTGGTTCTGTCTTTATGTCTACACACAGCAGTGTCACCCCTGTTCTCCACTCATCTCTGAGTAAAGGATGAATAAACATGCCCAGGTCATTAGGCACAGTGTGAAAGAAAGTGAAGCACTGGAGCTTCACAGCTGGGTTGGAGGTCATCAGCACGTCATCAGCACTGGACCTTCGCTGAGACCTCAACGCTGGGCTGAATGCTCCTCACATGGGGTGCCAGAAACATCAGTGGGAGCTTTGCATTAGCCTCATATGATCACATTATCATGTTGCGAGCCATGTTGGGCATCAACGATGTGGGTCACTTTCTAGAATTTTCTACTCTGTGCTGCTTTATAAACTTATGAATAATGCAGGTGCTTTATGCACACAAAAGATTTCATTATAGCTTCTGTTATTTGTAGTGGAAAAAAAATACTTGCAATGTCAAACATATTAAAAAATCAAACGGGGAAAAGAATCCCCTCAGGCTCTTTGTTCAGCCTGTCATGCCTCTTTAGTTTCAAAATAGCTGACTTTCTTTTTCATCGCTCACCTTTATAGTTAATTTATTAGATGGTTTACCACAGCTTATAATATTCTGCCTTTCACCTGCTGTCTACCACTCCTTTTATCCCAACTCTGATCTTTTTACTGTAATTTTTTTCCTTTTGATGTGATGCTTACAACAAATGTGTTTTTCACAGCATCTATTACAGGCCAAATTAGACATAGCCTTCTGATGGCCAACCTGCACTGACATAAATTTCTTTTTCCTGAATTTTCTCTCACTCTTTCCCTATCCTTTTTTTTTTTATCTGTTTTTCACTTCCATTTCCATGATATTCCCCCAGGTCCACAGATATATCTATAGACAGCTCAGCAAGGAAAAAAAAATCAGGGAAAAATCCTCGCCTCAGCATTTTACTTGTCTCTCTGGCCTAATAGTCAATAGTCAACAGAAGAGGAGAAAGAGAGAGAGAGAGAGAGAGAGAGAGAGAGAGAAATGAAACAATATAGGGCAGACCTTTGACTCACTGAACACATGAACACAACATGACAGTATTTTGCTTTTTTTAATTACACAAAGCAAAATTACACAAAGTGATAGAGAACAATGAGGGATTGGGTGGAGGGTTAGCGGCCTGGCAAGGAGTCAGTGTGCATGTTGTAGCAATTTCCTGCAAATTTGTTTTCAGATTTGGAATGCTTGCGTGAGGAGCAATTCTCTTTTTCACAAAAGGTGAAGGAGAACGTGCCAGGACAGGTAGGAGACGCAAAGCTCCCAGAGGCTGTACACCCTGCAGGGGAAACAGTACACTTGAGAGCAGGTTACCATTCTCTATGCACTACACTAAATCAATGAGGGAGCATTCCTTGGGGCTCACAGAACTTTTGGCCTGTGCAGTGTAGGAGAAGAAGATGAGAAAACTTCTCCAGTGTGCCTTCTAATAACAATTAAGCTCAATGGTTTAGATCGAGCCTGAATCTACATTCGTCCATGGACAGTTTAAGATGCTGTTAATATAGATAGCAGATTCCTGGACGGTGAAATGGAGACACATTCATGCTGATGTACTGATTACATTCCAGCCCGCATAGAACCTATATGCATTATTTTCCAGGCCTTCGTCCCTATTCAGGGGTGTTGACGGACATCGGAGAGTTGCAGAGAGATAGATATACCCATACATATACATACATATATACATATATATATATATATATAAAATCAAAGGAGCTTCAGAGCTTCAGAGGGACTTCAGGAACTTCAGGCTCCTCACTGGTCCTTCCATGGACATGACTGTAAGCTCCGTTTGTCAGTGAATATATTTCCCTTCTTTGGGTGGCCTCAGAAGAATTCTGGCCTCAATTCAACCACCACCTTCTATCACTAAACCATAAACATCATCCTGACTGGTTGCATCACTGGCTGGCATGGCAGATGCTCTCGTTGCAACTGCAAGGTTCTCCAGAGAGTGGTGAGAACAGTGACGCACATCACAGGCTACAAACTCACAGCCTTATAGGACATCTACTGGTCATGATGCCCAAGCAAGGCTTACCAAATTACAACAGACTGCAGACTCATTTCCCTGGCTGCCATCTGGCAGGTGGCAGTGGAGCATCCGGTACTAACAAGCATAACAGTTTTTACCTTTAGTAAAGTTATTGTTTTTTTTTTTTCTTAAGAATTAGTCTGACACAAATACTTTAATTCATTATAGGAAGTGGTGGTCCTAGGGTGGTCCCTTTCCATCTATGCATGGGGTAAAGGGAGGCCAATACATTGTGCAAAGCACCAGCTAGGCTACAATCAGTGATTGTACACATACAAAGTGACCTGTGCAGTATGTGGACCTGCTACAAAGTTTATTAACACTTGAAATTTATTCAAAGTTTATTAACAATTGAAGAGTTATGCATATAGTTCCACTGAATGGACTAATGTCCTTTGTAGAAACCATGAAATGTTTTCACATGGCAGACATTGTCACTGTTAATCTGTAGCTCAAAGGGTTTGAATGCACCTTCACTGACTGGCACAGCAGAGCAAAGCAAACAAATAAACAATAAAATCACACGTAACAGTACAGTAGTGCAGTACACATGACTACATGCAGTTCACAACAGTGGGAAACGGACGTGAAACAAAATGTAGGCCTGTTTAATTTTAGTTTTTTTTCAGTTAAACTTTTTTGGCATTTTTTCTCAGTTAGTTGGCAACAAAAACTGTTTTTTTTGGCCATAAATCTTCAGTGGGATTCCTTTTAAATATAGTTACCTGATGTTAACTATATACCTGTCCTATCTTAGCTAAGTTGATACAATGATAGATTTTATTTCACATTAATGAACTCAAAACCTTCTCTGTTTATCTTGACAGCAAGATCAAAACAGGACTTTTTCTAAAAGAATTATGTGCAGACACAGGTATAAACATGCACAGAGAAAGACAATAAAGAGACAGATCAAGAGAGGGAGCTCCTACCTGGCTTGTAGGACATGCCTGGGGGGAAGAGGAAGCCCTGCTGGGCGGCGGCGGCAGCGGCCAGAGTGCGCTGGTCGTGTGGAAAAATGGGGATCATGAGAGGAGGCATGTGACCCTGGACCTGCTGAACACAGAGAGAAAAGAGATCACACAAGGGCCTAACGCCGTTTGACAGCCGACAGACCCCCCTGCCTTGTTCTCCACTTCAGCTTCACAATACTTGCACCTAATACCCGCCACTCACATGTAAGGACTTGGACATGGACATGGACACACACACACACACACACAGACACACACACACACACACACACACACACACACAGACACACACACAAAGCCACACAAGATAAAGGGGTTAAACAGCACTGGCTTCACATCTTCCCTTTAATCTACTGAAGTGGAAAAGGCCAGATTCATTGTGAAATTTTCCTTTTTTTTTTAACCTACAGAGGGAGTGCTGTATTTTTTCTTTTTATAGACCAGACTTTACTCGTAAAGTGTTAAGGTTGAAGCGTGGGAATCTGGGAGGCTTAGCGCACCTTGGGGGGAAATGACAAACTGTCACGACTACAACTTCCTAAAGCAAAACAGTCTTCGTAGACCCATGAGTGAGATTCTCTCTGGCTAAAGCACACCCTCGTTCACGTATGGAGGACAGGAAAAGACCCTGGCAGATATATCAGGCTCATTGTATAATACTGAAAGATCATTTATATAGATAATAAAAGTGCAGGCATTCCCATAAATTAAAAAAAAAACAGCTGCTTTTTAGCACTGAAGCTAAAAAGCATGGAAGCTCCTGTCCTGTTTGAGGTATTTCATTTTTAATGTGACTCAACACTGGCCCATTAACCACCAAGATGTCTTCTCTGTTCTGTTATTAACCTTCAACATCTTCATCCTCAACTTTCCTCTAACCTGCCATCACACGCTACATCAGGACGCACTGAGATCGTTGTGGGATTATTGTGCGTGTGTGTGTGTGTGTGTGTGTATTAATATTCCATGCGGGACAAAGAGTGAGAGGAAAAACAGACCCAGGCGAAGCGAGACAAAGAGAAAGAAAGCTGGTATGTTTTGGGAACAAGCCACAGCAGCTTAGAAACCCATATGTTTGCAGAGCATTGGCTGGACCCAATCTAGCTGTCATCCCCTGCTTCCTGAATATGCATGATAAGCTGCAGTCCTGCTACCGTGGGCCTGCGAGACTTAACGCCCAGCCGGGCAGGCCCACCTCGGGGGGATCCGACTGGAGAACGGGGTTAATAAAGGTCGGCCCCACCAAAATAAACACGTTATGAAGCGTTTCGCCGTTCAAGCCTCTTTAAAATCAACTCTCAATAAAAACAGGTCTGGGTGCAATTACTGCCACAGCATTGGGGCATGAAATCAACCTGCTCTGTGCCACCACCACGTTTTTTTTTTTTCTCCTAGCCATTCTCGCTGAGGTCTGCATGTGATCGCCACTTTTTTTTTTTTACTATTGCTTTCCCCCAGCATCTAATGCTAAAGCTTGGTTTACTAACACCATTCCCCTTTCTCCATTCCCCATTCCCTTGGTGCTTAACAAGTGTTTAAGTCCATGATATTGATCTCAGAGAATGAGATTTCTACTAAGCAAAAAATAAATAAATAAATAAATAAAATACAAATTTTCTGTTTGCTTTTAAACTCAGGAACTGCAGATTTATCATTGTGCTGGAGTTAGATACCTGTTGGTAAAATGGTTTTCTGGTTCGTCAGGTGTAAAAAATGACTTTTTTCTTTATTAAAAAATGTGCTGAATAAGAAAGGAAAGAGAAACAGGTCCCTGTAAATGACCTCACAAGGCAGTGTTAATAGCCAACTTTTCCTGCAGATGCTCACTATACTATATGTGCAAAATGTTTTGCTCTTTGTGATACAGTGCATATGAAGTGCGTCTTAGATTCCATCATGCAGCCTCCTGTCCAAGGTTATTAAGGCTGACAGCACACATAATCACCTCTATCTTTATTCCTATCGCTGTCAAAAAAAAAGAATTCAACATCTGCTCTCAAAGTGGAACCAACACGCAACTATTCTCCGACATGTCATTTCACGTCCAGCGACTTAAAGTGTCAACTCGACATTTTACAACTTTTGACACAGAGTCACCTGATCCAGAAAACGACAATATATATTTCCATTTACAGAGAGTTTAATACCGAAATCTATGGAATGGTTTTAAATCTAAAAATACTGTGTAATAGTGTAATCAGAAAAGAATGAAAAGGAATGACAGCAGGGGAAACAAACAGATAAAAAAAAGGATAAACTGCCCTCCATTTGATCACTTGTGATTTGCAGTAATGAGGTCTTTACATTAAACTTTAATTTACACACGGCACATCAGTGAGTGGCAAATCAAATCAGGGGCTTCAAAATAGCAGGCTATTAGAGGAGGTTAGCTTTGAGGGTTGTCAATTAATGAATGCTGGGCGAGCTGAGCAGACAATGCCGGTATAGATTTAAAGATTATCGTTGGCAATTTGCTTTGACTGCTGATAGACAGAGAATGGAATTAAGTGCCTGCACTCAGACAGGCTGATTCTGATAAATTGCATATCGCGCCACATTTAGAGAGTTGCTTATTATATCTCTGTGAATCTGTCTGTGTCACTCTTCCTCTTTGTGTGTTTCATCTCTTCTCCTGACTGCTTCCTGTCTTCCATCTCTCTCTAAAACAGCCACCTCGTGGTGGACCGACGAAGACGCTCGAGTCACTATTTGCACTACCTGATTGTTGTTCTGCAGGAGTGAGCAGATGTGAGAGACGAGCGAAACATGCTCCCATCGTAACCCTGCTCCTGCTCGGCTTTTGTTTTTCAGCCCATCCCGAGTGCCGGATTCTGCTCTTTCTTGCCATCTGCCCCCAAAGCTTCATTAAAGATACATGAAGGAGCCCTTGCTGCGACTTATGAGGAACAGGTGCTATTGTTTGTCCCTGAAGAGGATGTAACTCGCACTAGTTGGGGAAGAACATCTGTGGCAATCATTCGAGATAAAGACGGGGATGTGTGGACCATCTATGCATGGATAGGAAGAAAGAAGTGAAGAATTATAGCTTTATCTTACACTACAGTATGAAAGTAGAAGATAATAATAGCATGTGAAAAGTACCAGGTTTGTACATTAATTTAATTTGTAAAGAAGCAGCTGTAAACAGTCGTTCCCTCACCAGCCTGTCTTTTGCAGTTTTTAACTGAGAAACCGCAAAAAAGCATAAAATTAATATAAACCTAGGATTTGTATTGGATTCTGTGTTGATTAAATTTCTATTGTTGTACTTGTATATCCAGTCATTGCTAGATATTAACGTAGTTACCATTCTGTGCAAAAAACTGTTTTGACACAGAATTCACATTATTCATGTTCCATACCATAGGCTGAGTGACCAAAAAAAAAAAAAAAAAAACAAGCATGCGGATTGGAGGAAAAAAGCTATGAGTAAATAGGAAGGTATGGATTAATCAATGTTGTTAGTGGAACTGTTGACATCAGCACTTAGGTTCAGTAATGGTTTACAACAGAGGCTAATCCTAAGGTCAGGGAACACGGGTCAAGCCTGTGATACTGTCGAGGTAGCGTGTGCATATGGAAGATATATGGTGCTGTATGTATGTGTATAGATATACAATCCCAAGGATGTTTATACAAGCTATTGTCTGGACGGACTGTATACAAGTCTGCGTTTCCATATGTGTGTGAGCTCTACATGGAAATGTCTAAGCCATGATTACGCTCTGTCAGCACCCACGCTCAAGCCGGACCCAGGAGACGTCCTCCTTCAGCATTCGTTACCCTGAAAACATGGTTTGAGTGCTCTTGCTGTAAAACTAAGAAGGAGGCAGGGGCTTCGGTGGTGGTAGTGGTGGTGTTGGTGGTGGTGAGGGGGATGAGTTGTTTTAACATGTCCAAAATGCCTTTCAAATTTGACAAGATAAGATAAGGGGAGGAGAGCCTTTTTTCCCCTTCATCCCTCTCTCCCTCCCTCACTTTCCCTTTTGAGTTGTAGCTGTTAAAAACGGCACACACGCACCCACATGTACGCGCCAATGCCACGGGTGAAACATTATGTGCGCTGAAAGGAGAGCCACCAGCAAACAAGAAAAAAGGAGAATCTATGACATGACTTTTTGTGAAGGAAAAAAGAAAAAGCTGGACTCCAATTTTAGTTGAAAAGAACAGGTTTTCCAGTGCTACTGTAAGCACCGATACTTTACACGTTCTTCCCCGAGGGGCTCAGAGCTGCCCGAGCCTGAACGGTTGAAATGAAAATCACCCTAAGGGATCCATTTTAAAAAGCCAAATGGATTCCAGTGGAGTTGGCAACCTGAGCTCGATGCATGCGGCGAACGCCAGCGGCGTGAACACGGCCGCCGCTACCGTATAAGTGTGCTCAGCGAGAACTTTCTGGAAGCTCACCAGGAAAGAGAGAGAAAATCAATTCATAAAACTATCCCAGAGATCCCGGAGCACATATTAGCCTCACGTCGCAGGTCATTTATCAGTTAAACTCATTCTTCAACGTTTTATTATATACCACATCTGTAGTGTGTGTGTGTGCATGGGTGATTACCACGGACGATAATTTCAACCAGAACAGACCACCATTTTACTCCAAACTCACATAGAGTGGAAGTCTAAGGGCAGATTTTGAAGTCTGTTTGTTTACGTTTACGCCAATCACACGTATTTTGTAAAACTCGTTTCGGAATTAAGATATATTTCTGTAGAATCAGTCCTTTCTGAGATGGAACTACTTTTTCAGAGGAAGAATGTAGTTTTGCTAAAAAAAAAATTCCGGTGGAGTCGTGTGGCTATGATGGAGTATAGATCCCGCAAATGAAAACCTTCAGGAAAGTACAGAGCAATCGGAACTACTTTTTTGGAAAGTTGGATAGTTGGGTAAAATTCCATAAGAACAGCTTTCTCTCATTTCTGTCTCATCTGGACACCGTTATTCTTCCAGCAGAATTTTATAGTCATGTAATTTAAACAATGACTGATTTCAACATTGTCCTTTAGACGTCCGTTATAAGCGAGTTTGGAATTTTTTGTTCATTTTTTTAGGCTGTAATTAATCACACACTACAGATTGAGAGATTGGGCTACAAAATACCATAGTATGACTATATGGTATTATATATATATATATATATATAGTGAAGTGCGCACACACACACACACACACACACACACACCCCCACACACACACAGAGCTGTTATCAATGTGGCAGGTATTCTGTGGGGCCGCTGACTGCTGTTTCAGTCCCTGATGGCAATCAGGGCGTGTGGATCGATACGGCTGAGTGGGACTTTGATCCCTCTGCGCAGGGCCGGAATTAAGCCCGGTTTTCCGCCTCCTTGCCGCCAACTAGTCGCATTGTTCTCTCCTGCAATACAGGAGACCCCCCTTCCCGATCCACGGACACAGCTCCGGGTCAACAACAAAGCAGCTTTGTGTGGCACAAACACAAACCCTTTCCTCAAGCCTCAAGCCCACCGGCATCTTTAAGACTTTATCGACTTCTGAAGTATTTTTGGACTGACAGGTAAAAGATTAACATCTACCAGGGCTGACCACACTCACGATCCCAATCCGGCTCGGGCTGCATTTGCACAGAAGAGACAGGCAAACAGTGAGCGTGTGTGTGTGTGTGTGTGTGTGTGTGTATACGTGTGGGCGGGTGCGTGTGGGCGGGTGTGTGTGTTGATTGTGTGTGTGTGTTGCACCACTGGCCGGTGCACAAAAGCTTGGACTGACAGCGACTAATGTGTCATATGTCCCGTGGTCAGTGTGTGTGTGTGTGTGTGTGTGTGTGTGTGTGTGTGTGTGTGTAAAACACGGGGGCTAGGTGCACAGAAACCAGACACCGCCCTGCGCTCGGCCAGACTGAAGGAATAACCAATAGACGACTTCTTGTTCCACTAATTCCTTACACAGTAAAACAAGCCCTCTTGGAAATGTGCCATTCCAATATATCTATATTAAGTCCAAGGGCTGTTAAAAAGCAGGACGGCCCCTGTTCCCCTTCCTCTGACTCGACTTTCTCTCTCTAACCGAGGGCTGAGAACAACCATAACAAGTTCTAGGACCAAAGCAAATAGGGTTTATTTTCTTAACCATAATTCAGGAATTCTTCTGAAGGAAGAAAATAAAGTGGTGCTTCTTTCTGATGGTTAAAAAACGAGTAAATGAGTAAATGAGTAAATTAGGACAATCCACGTACAAAGAACATGGAGGAGAAGTTAAATGTGATCCCTGTGTGTGTGTGTGTGTGTGTGTTTTGAGGCGATTTCTGGTATCAGTCCTCAAAGAAGCTGAAATGTAATTTATCTTTGTAAATATTTAAGCCAATTAGGTTTGTATTGCATATAAAATATCAAAGATGAGCCCAAGGCTCCGTCCTCTAAGAGCTTTGTGCTGAGCTAACACACCAACACACCCTGCTTTCTTCCTTTTTTTTTTTTGGTGCTATCTGCAATCCCTCCTGTACAATTTCACAAATTCACTTCACTCACTACATTCCTCCCTTTAACCGCAGATCATTTTGCCATCTTTGCCAGAATTTGTTTTCTTTTTATCCAGATTTGGGAACAGAATGAAACAAAGAAGGCAGCTTTCTGATAACACGCGGTCATAAAATTACAGCGGAGCAACCCGTGAGGATTCGTTCAAACGGCATGGGTAATGAGGGGAGAAGAGAACAGACAAAAAAAAATCCACAAGTGAGTCTGGGATCGGCGTCATAATCCCTAAAAAAATGAATGAATAAAAATCCATGCCAAATCCATGGACATGGAAAGCATGAAAATAAAGCATGATTTTGATCACATGCATAGAGACACTGCTATATCCTACGTGATTACTAAAATTAATTAAATAAACAGACATAAAAATAGTTTGTGTAAAAGCCAAGGGGCATGCTTTATAGCTAATTAGACTTTATCTAGACTGTTGATAAAAACGTACTTCACCAAGGAGTAAACATTTGGGGAAAAACATAAGCCAGCTTTAATTCACATTATAACACACTGCTGTTGAATTCTGGATTCTGATTGGTCAGAAGGTGTTGATTTTCCACGAATCACAGGTTTATATTAATGCGCTTGTTCTTATATGCTATCGTTTCTAGTTTCTCATTCACAGGGAATTGGATGGCAGATGCTCCACTAATAACAAACTTATTATCAAGAAAAGTTTTCTGTAAGGAGACATTTATTTAACATTAACGGAAGGAGTCTCCAGTGTCAGTACATTGTAAGAGTCAGAGACATCTTCAGGACAGAATCTCATTATTATTATCACTATAACATTATTATTTTACTATAACAGCACAACACACAGTGGTTTATTCCGTACTCATGGTTCCACAAACATGTAACGATGTAAATATCCTTTAAAGCACAACCGAGATACAGGGGTCATTTGCAAACGTTACTAAAACAATCCTGTCTTTTTCTGGCCATCTGTTTTCAGACCTCGATTCGCAAAACACACATATCAGTTTGTCCAACTAAACATTGTCCAGGCGTCCTCTGAGCTTTCAGGAGCCTAATGAAGAAATGTTCTGCGTTCTAAGGCAGGAGCGAGGGGGAAGACGTGGAATCAGGCCACACAATAATCTAATAAAGGAGCCGCACAGAGAGCGGGGAGAAGCGCTTCCTCTTTCTTCCTCTTCTTCCTGTGGTCCAGGGGGGTAGAGACTGAGCCAGTGTCTTCACAATTGCCTCCGAGCAGCTGGGGCCGGCGCAAGAACAACAGAGGCCGTTCTGTTGTCCAGCAGAAAGCTGAGATTGTTGCGCTCAAGACTTTATTGCAGGCACATGAGCGCAGCCGGGACCTGAAAACGCACTCGAATGTCATGTGCACACCCAGTGACGGGGTCGGAATAATTATGATTAAAAAAAAAAAGGAGAGTAGGGAAGGAAAAAAAGACAACAATTCATCGTCTATGAAAAACGGACGAAGGACAAAACGGGCCATTCATTGTGTTCGGCGAGGGAATGCTAGGACTCTCGTCTGCCCCTGTCCGAAAAACAAAGCGGCCCTTTTTTTGTGCCGTGAGGCACAGGGGCTGAATGCTTTGCTTTGCCACCCTAGCCCTAAGAAAACACGGGCCCCCTTTCTAAACTGCCGGCTGGACGCACACAGTAGAGACTATTAATGCCTCCCCCCCCCTTTTTTTCCAGATCTGTGTGTGTGTGTGTTTCAGTGTGTGTGTTTGAGTGTGTGTGCCCACTACGGAGGCTGAAGGGCCGTGTTAAAAAGCCAACGCAAAGACAAAACAGTTTGCTCAACATTAACTGAGAAAACACAGCGAGGGAAACTGAGGAAACCGAGTCCACTTGACACTACAAGATCTGTTCGCTGCCAGATATTTTTCAAGCACTCACTAGCTGGTCAAAAAAAATGACTCGACAGGTGGTCTCGAACCCCAGACAGTCCCTGCTTTATACCGCTTACAGACCTGACCTACAGCTCTATCAGTCACGCACTTGTAACGTCTTGATGTGATGCACGATTAAGATGATTGCGCCTCATTAATTCATTTGGAACTGGCGTGATGCTGAGGCATATATTACCAGAAAATTCAGAAAATCCTTCACGTAACTCATTTGAGCTACACCCAGGTGTGACTTCGCACGTCGCAACTGTTCATGTGACAGCCTCGACAAAGCGCCGAGCACCTTCATTAGCACAGCTTAGCTGCCAAGGTGTCAGGACACAATGCTCCGCTGTTAATTACCACAACGCGCAGAAATCCTGCAGAGGACAGAGTTACATCTGTTTACTAACGTACAGGGGGATGTCATGAAGCAGAATTACTGTTACCACCCGAAAGATGATTATTTTCCTCTAACAGCACGTCCCTGAGTGTTTTATTCCTCTTACACCACAGTTATTTACCAATGATTACAATTTTTTATTCATTAAAGAACACCACTTACTTTTTATATGTTTACAGTTACATTTTGTGAAACATGGTAAACCATAGCACTGTTGATTTCTGGATTCTGATTGGTCAGAAGGTGTTGATTAATTTTCTATAACAGCATCTCTTACAATAGTGCAGTTTATATTAATGCGCTCGTTCTAATACGTCATCGTTTTTTTATAGTAACAGCTCATTCAGATTAATAAGGTGTGTAAGAAGGAGTCTCCAGTGTCAGCGCTTTGGAACAATCAGAGGTAAAGCTGTAACTTTAAGTTTTTCGGCATCTTCAGGACAGAGGAGGTTACGCTTTGTGGTTTCTCAGGAACATGCGCAACAAGCTGCATTTTTTTGTCTTATTAACACGAAGAGAGAAAAAAGAGAGGCTGGTGAGGAAATGATTGCTGTGGTGTAAGAGGAATAAAACACTCAAGGGACATGCTGTTACAGGAAAATAATCAACTTTGGAGCAGTAACAGGAACTCTCTCTGTGAGAGGCACCGCTAGCTCTTCTTGAACGCTTGGTCAGTATTTATACTCCTGATGTTAGAACTTGTTTAAACGACATTAACTGTTCCGCTTCCATCCACTTAGCTTAATTTCAAAACCATCACGGCTCTTTGCTGAGGTTGTAGCTTATTAGGCCCATTTTTGTGCGTCATTAAGTTTTAACACGGGGGGTCTGCGAAAGCTTTATTGTTCCAATTGCGCATGACTTTATTTAACGTCAGCATTTATTCTGCTTCCTGACAAGAAGTCACATTTCATAACTAATTAAATTGATCCTCAACTCAATCCACCCCCCACACAACCTCTCCAACCGAGCACACTAAATGGAATTATTTGTATCCAAGTGTCAATATATTAAATCAAAGGGGGCTAATGAGTCGGGTCACCGCTTTCTTTTATCTCCGCTCTCGCGTGCTGGGATCTTCATCAGCTAAAGCCTCTCTCTAAATGGAGGATGAGGCTGGTTCAGGCTCCATCGCACTGGGCTCGAGCCAAGTGCATTTGATGAGACTGTTATGGCTCTAATCCTGCTAGGAGAAAAGCTAGCATAGTGCACTTTGTTTAAAAAAAAGAGAGAGAGAGGAGAGAGAGAGATGCAGGGCAAAAAAGCAATCTCTTTCCTTCTCACACATTCCCACACTCATTTCCTTCCTTATTACGCTCTATTTGCCTGACAGACAATGCTAATTGGCAACACATTCTTTTTCAGAGCGGCTTGTTTTCAGCATTGTCGGTGCATGAATAGGGACTTTAGCATAAGAGATCACAAGAGTGCTGGGAGACAACAGAAAACATCTAACAAGAGGCAAATTAGGAGTGTTATCTCTGTTCAATTAGCCACCCCTATATTTATCTGGAAAAAAAACCACACAAAAAAACCCAGAATAATTCAGCACTAGCCTATACGGCGCTAGGCGAAAAGTGAGTGAGAGTAATAAAATACTGCATTTAATCGTTGTTCACTGAATTAAAAAGCCAAGCCAAATTGCTCGGGGCTAAAGACAAAGCTGTGCTAATTAGCTTCATCTAGAGCGGCTGAATAATAGGATAGCGATATGATTGTTAAGTGAAGCGATCCACAGCTAAATAAATAAATAAATAAATAAATAAGCAATGCTTTCAGCAGCATTTTCTACTTTTTCTAGCATCTTCAGTCAGGCCGAGCATGAAAACAAGGAGCTAATTTAGCAGCTCGGAGAAGCCACCTCACACAAACGGCGTTTACCTGAACAATGCGTGATTGTGCGACCCCGTCAGGAGCCTCGCTTCCCGCCAGGACAGAAACGGTGAAAAGAAAAGCCGCACTATCCTTTTCTCTCAGGAAAAGATACACGTATGAGGGCCACAAAGGCCTGGGTGTTTAATTAGGGGGCTCTTTGGAGCCGCGGTGGACAGGGCTTCTCTTTATTAAACTCCCTCTGTGAATTCTGTCACTGGGCCGTAACACTGTGTGTGTGTGTGTGTGTGTGTGTGTGTGTGTGTGTATATACGGGGGGGGGACGCTTGCCGAGAACACACTCCTGTTATTCTGATATTGCTCGATCATAAGAGTAAATAACAGACTTCATTCCAAAACCCACCTTTCCTCCTTCTTCTACTGGAAGTTATTGGTAACAATTTCTATATAAGGAACTATGAACACATTTATAACGTGTTATAATGAATTCATAAGACATGACATGACAGGTCTCAGTGTATTTATAACCATAACATAATCTTCAGCATGTCCAACTCTTACTGTATAATATTACATTTCTCACACTTATGTCAAGGCCAAACTGATGATAAAACATGGAGCAATAAACAGTTGACTTATGGCAGTTATTAACAGACACAGAGTAATAAACGCTGAATAACAAACAGAAACTGAGTGCTACACAAAACACTGTATCGTAGAAATTTCCAAATCGCATTAAAATTAGATGCAGCTTTACTACTTTCGCCTCACGTTGCTCAAACATTGCTCTACGTTGGTCACTAGTGGGCGTGTCCTATCTTTAGTTCAATGACGGTTGCCATGGTTTAACTGGTTAGCACCAGGCTAGTGCGATATCCACACAAGCTAGCTACAGAATGTATAAAAAACCCACACGTGACTTTAAATCATACGTGGCAGAATTTTATTCAGCTCTGTTGATGTTCTCTGTGAAAAGCACTCATGTGTGTGTTCATGCTCTTTATACTGTTAGCGAGTCATTTTTAAATGAAGCTAGCTACATGTAGCTACATGAGATTTGTTTCACGTCAGAAAAGCACTACTGTACAGCTGTAAGTTTTAGTTTCTAATCACGTCGGAATCCCTCGTTGTCGATGACCGATAGCAGCTGATCGACGAGAACAGCATACTGGATAAGAGCTGTTATTAACAGCTGTGAGTGAATTAACGCACCTTGCATCTTAGGCAGACAGTTTTTTCCTCGCCTAGCTGGTGTTTGCCGCGGCGGTGGTTGCTGTCATGTGTTGCTAGCGATGAACTCCTCACGTTGTGTCTGTTCATTAGCGTGACAACGTACACTAGGCTTACGTCACGCAGCGTCACCTGGTATCGGATGCTGGTATCAGAGCATTTTTTGTAATGAGTGTGAGTAATCGAGCACGATATCAGTACCAGTCATTACACTGTAGCTCCGTGTACAGTTTAGGTACAGTGTACAATCTGGATATATCTGAGCACTGAAGAGAGACGTGTTGTATTTCTTGTATTTTTGTTTTGTGTGTGTGTTTCTTGTGTGTTGAGTGCAGAAAGCTGTCTCTGATTAACCCTTTAGTCTGACCCCTGCTCCGACTTCCTGTCCCTCTCTCATGACTAAACCATTCTCTCAGGGAAGCCTCCCAGTGGGCCTGGGGAAATGGCACACATATGAGAGAGATCAACTTCACACACACACACACACACACACACACACACAGACATACACACACACAGACATATGCCTGTCAGCTCACAGGAACAAAGCCATGTCCTGGAGGCCCTCTACTCCAACTGGCCCCTCAGTCTGTTAACAATACTTGTATACAGACAGAGGTAAATGCACGCGCACACGCACACACACACACACACACACACACACACACACACACACACACACACATACACACAGGTCTGCTGAGATTCTCTTTATTTTTATTGCAGTCTGTCTGGCACCGGCGTGGAGGTGGTTAGTTCTGTATAATTAAAACGAATCTTTTATCTGGGGGGCCGCGTGTGTGCAGCTATTATCATTTAACCCTTGGAAGCCCCCTGCTGCTCCCCCACACCATTTAAAACCACATGAGAGGAAAGCTTTTCCAGCTTTGAAGTAAGCACTGACAACAATTTTCGCTCGAACTATGCTAGCAGCGCTCCTTGGCACTCGGGCGGTGGGGACAGAGACGAACCCAGACACGGAAATCGCAAAACAAACATCAGAAATGTTTCTGTGACCTCATAATTTACGTCATGTAGTTACAATCCTCAAAGTGGGATCTGCGGAACCTGAGCGGTCTGAGACATATAGCCTGGGGGGTCTGTTATGAATAAAAACACACACACACGATTCACGTGGATGTGAGAAGGGAAAATGTGTGAACGTGCATTTCAGTATGAAACGGTATGTGACATCACGTGAATAACGTGATCATGTGGATGCAAATGAACGTGAAAAATAAAAACGTGATAAGTCTAACGTGATAAGAAACATCTTATTTATTTACTTACTGTTTGTTTATTTACTTACTTTAATGACGGTGGACAGTACAATCAACTAATATCAGCTACTAGTGTTATATTTATCATTAATATTTGGTTGTTTTTTAAATTATTATTATAATCCTACATACTTATCGGTCACATCAATTAATTAATTGATTAATTGTTGTATTAACCTCCTTTACCATTCATCTTCATTGTGATTATTTAATCTTTAATTTTCAAGTTCTTACCATTTTTTTAACCTTATCTGTATTGTGTATAATTGTGCATTATAATTGTTTTATACTGCCTCTAATATTTAATCCTTTATAGATGTATATGACATATAAATAAAGATGATTTTTTTATTATAACCGTAAATAGAGACGTTCCTCTTCAGGAACAAAGCAAGAATATTACCTATACTATAATCTTATAATGCCGCCAGAAACACTGATGTGTCACTCGTTTCCTAAACCAGAGACGATTTCCGGTGAGAGAAGAAGAAGTGACCATTAATGACACAAAGTGGACGGGACGAGTTAAACGAAGAATCGAAGAGAGGGAGAAGAAGAGGAAGTGAAAGACAACAGAACGCAGAAAACACAAGTAAAACGGCGCTCTCAGTTGGACGAGAGTCCAATAAACAGACTGAGATAAAACACAAGAGCTGAACAAACGGCGTCTCTGTCCATATCTGAGTGAGAAGTGATCACCGATAACCCTACTGTGTGTGTGTGTGTGTGTGTGAGACAGGTGCTGTGATGGTGGGATTCAAGGCTGCAGCTCATGAAGATAAGATCCAGCCCGACGTCTGGGATATCCTTCTTCTTCTGTGCTAAGGGTGTGTGTGTGTGTGTGTGTGTGTGTGTGTGTGTGTGTGATGTGTGAATACATGCATATGAGGCAAGGCTCTCCACCTGTGTGTGAATGTGTGTTGCTGTGTGTGTGTTGGTGTGTGTGTGTGCACTCTTTGTGCGCGTGTCGCCTCGCCTCGGATCGCACCGTACCAGCCCCGGCGTGCAGGAATGTCTGGCGCTGTGCCAGTCAGAGACTCTGGGCTTGAAGTCTAAATCAACCTGAGACTAACGCAGCTGGGGCGAGCAGCTGCACACACACACACACACACACACACACACAGATGTACATACTACATTCCCACGTAGACCTATAGTACCTGAACCTTATCCCATTATAGCAACAGGAAGTCTTACATTTAGATTTGCATTTCTAATCATTATCATCTCTTGGGCACACAGTCTGCGCTAACAGACGACGCTAAGTCTAGCGCAGTTTTAACGAGAAAAGTACGACGAAAACAGAGCCACAAATTTGTCAAAATCTGTAATTTTGCTCTTTTTTTTTAATTGTACTTTGAAACTACTGACATAAAGCTTGTGAGCTTGTGTACTTACGCATAAAGAAAATTAAATGACGAATAAATCACACAGAGTGACTCTTACCACCCGAAAGTTGATTATTTTTCTATGACAGCACTTCCTCGTGTGTTTTATTCCTCTTACACCGCAGTGATTTCATAGTCTGACGTCTGAGCTGTAACTAGAGGAACGATAACTCTTATCAGAGCTGCTGTTACAGAAAACTAATCAACACCTTCTGACCAATCAGATTCCAGAACTCAACAGCGGTGTGGGATAAATAATAAACTAAATATCTCTCCTAAACAAAATGGCTTGGACATAACCAGTCAATGGAGGGAGTATTTTATAAGCTCCATGCAGCAGCCGAGCGATAATAAAAATAAATAAATAATAAATACTTAGAATAATAAGAGAAATGGAACTTTTTAAGATGAGTAATCACATATTCCTGGGAAACAAGTGTTTGGGCAACAGCTTTCAGCGCCGTTTTATTAAGTCATTTCATAGCCTGCTGCTCATGTCGGCTACGTTCGCCGTCATCCAGCCGTTCAGTCCTCTATAATTACTGCAGAGTCCACTCCGGCTCAAACTCCGGATCTGAATACGTCACTGCTAAAGGGGGAAATTAAACGAATAAAACAAGTGGAACTGCCATGGAGACCGCTTTTTCCTAAACAGCGCAGCAGAACCCGGTTCCTTTCTTCTCACTCCTCTATCATCAATGCCAAGAGTGACGAGGAACAACAAGCCTCTAGTTCTGCTTCTTGTTTTGTCCAACTTTCCTCGTCTTATGGAAAGAAATTTGACGTTTGTGTTTTATTGTTTTATTCAATCTGCGGTGATGTGAGTGAAAGGCTGAAGTCGTCGCACTGAAATAAATAAATAAATAAACACGTCGGTGAGGGGTGAAAAGGGAAACGCTGATGTTCTGATAACGTCACGTAGCGATGTAATCTGAACACAAGCAACACTGTAATCCCAAGGGACAAACAACAGAAGTCTCTTTTTCTTTCAGAAATCTTTTTCTTTTACTTTTTTTAAATCTCTTTCATTAGATTCCTGATGGCTGGATTTAGATTCCCGGATCATTCTGGTTTACTAAATGTGCTGATGTGATCAGTGACATCATCAATAATCACCGAAACAGGAGAAAAAGTCGCTTCAGCCAAAATAGTAGCTTCTCTCTCTCTCTCTCTCTCTCTCTCTCTCTCTCTCTCTCTGTGTCTTTCCCTTTCTCTCTCTCTCTCTCTCTCTCTCTCTCTGTCTTTCCCTTTCTCTCTCTCTCTCTCTCTCTCTGTGTCTTTCCCTTTCTCTCTCTCTCTCTCTCTCTCTCCCCCATCATTTGGTCATTCCTGTTTAGAAAACATGAAGATGTGATCAGTGACATCATCAATAATTGCCAAAACTATCTGTCTCTTTGTCTGTCTGTTTCTCTCTCTCTCTCTCTCTCTCCCTCTCTCTCTTTCTCTCTCTCTCTCTCTCTCTCTCTCTCTCTCTCACACACACAAACACAAACACACACACACACACACACCTTTAAGACCAGTTTGCTTGTTTTCAGCACTAATTAACTCAACGCTGTTATATGTTAAGGGCACTGGGCATTTTTTAAGAGCAGCGTCTAATGAAAACAGAGTTCCAGTGAACTGCATTAGCGAGCTTCCTTCTCCTCCTCCTCCTCCTCCTTCTCCTCCTCTTTCTCTTCCTCCTCTTCCTCCTTTTTCTCTTCCTCCTCCTCCCCTAATCATCCTTCTCTTGTCTTTTCCCTCTTTTCCTCCTCTATATAACATTTTGTTGGTACTTTAAATAAGAAAAAAAGCATTATAGATGTTGTGACCACTAAGGAGTCAGAAAACTGATCTATCTATCTATCTATCTATCTATCTATGTTAAAAAAATTAATAAATTATTCATTGTTATAATTGATATAATTGTTATTATGAATTGTGAAGATGCCTTTATTATACACTATGAATTATCCATAACAAATTAAATTGCCAGTGGCAAAGAATCATGCATTTATTCATTTATTTATTTATTTATTTATTATTTTTTTTGTTTGTTTAAAATGGAACAATATCGTCTAATTTTGCACGTCTTTGCAAGCCTCCCTCATATAAATAACGAGTGCTTGTACGAGTGTACCTTATTGACATATTAATAATTAATATTAATATGACGTTATAACCTGATTATAATAACTTATAAGGCGTACTCACTTTTTTGGCACATTATGAACAGTACTTGTGTTTATTCGTAATGGATAATTATCATAGCGATGAAATATAACACACTTTCAGATCATTTCTATAATAACGGTTATATTCCTTTAGGAATGCAGCAATATGTCACTGCTCATCATATTTACCAAGAAGTTTCTGGAAAAGGAGACGGTTTAATATCGTACTCAGGTTTTATGGCATTTAATGCTGTCAGATTTGTTTTTTAATCCAAGATCATAAGGACATACAGATACATGGGAAAGTGTAATACTGGGTTGATGTTACACTGGGATATTTTTTCACACTTTTCTGACAGATTGTGGTTATATCCCTTGTTTTTTTTGGACAGATAGGGACTCTGTGTGTGTGTGTGTGTGTGTGTGTGTGTGTGTGAGAGACAGTGGGATTATAGACTGGCGCTCCATCCCCTCTTGATCAGTTCAGGCCGGTGATAGAGAGTCCTTTCTCCAGGGAAAGTGCACTTGAAAGAGGTTTTACTGTCTCCCTTTAAATCCCGCCGCTCGACTCCGGGCCGCGTAAATCAAACACGGGTTTTGCTTTTTTGCCCCGATACATCAGAGTAGGAAGTGCGTGGAGAAAAAAAACAGAGGAAGGAGGTGGGAGTGAGTGAAGATCTGAAACACTGTACAGTTGTGCAAAGCCTCTCAAGGCCACGGCGAGTTGTAGTGTGTTTTATTATTTTTATTTTCTTTGTGAGGAGGGGGAATGCCTCGGGGTTTCGTTTGAAGTGAGAGACAAACGTAAAGAGAGATGTAACCTGAGCTACGCTAACCATTCCTGACACAGAGGGAAATAAAGAGTGAGACGTGAAGGACGGAGAGCAAAGAAAGTGTGTGAAGAGTGACTGATGGACAAGATAGCACATTGGGTTTTTATCTAACAAAACTGAAGCCTGTCTCTCTCTCTTTCTATCTGTCTCTCTTTCAGTCTTTCTCTATCTGTGTATCCCTCTCTCCCTTTCTTTCTGTCTGTCTTTATCTATCTCTTTTTCTCTCTATTACTCTTTCTTTGTGTCTCTCTCCCTCTGTGTGTCTTTCTATTACTCTCTGTCTCTCCTTCTCTCTGTCTATGTATTTCTGTCAGTCTATCTCTCTCTATTTCTCTTTCTCTCTCTCTCTCTCTATCTCTCATCCAGAGGATTGGATTACATTCCATCTGGATTTGGATTCCTGTCGTTCCAGTTTACAAAACACGCTGAGGTGCTCATCAATAATCACCAAAATTCTCTCTCCATCTCTCTGTCTCTCTGTCTCTCTCTCTCTCTCTCTCTCTCTCAAGCCTGACTGACAGCATTGCACATTAGGTTTTGCACTGGAAGAGAAAGAGGGATGAACTGGAGAGATGGGGAAAGCAGTACCTGTCTCCACTGGGTGAGAGAGATTGAAAGATTGAATGAGCAAGAGAATGAGGAGGAGAGCTTCTCCTGGCACAGCTAACACCCTTAGCTTTCATGTGTGTGTGTGTGTGTGTGTGTGTATGATGTGGGTGAAGACCTTGACCGCTGCCACTGACCAGCTTGTGTATGTCCAGCGCTCAGACCGGGTGGTCCACTAACCTTGCTCAAAGGAACAACACATACCCCCCACACACACACACACACACACACACACACACACACACACACACACACACTGGCACCCTTGTTCTTCTTCTTATCCTCTCCGTATCTCCATAACTGCTGGTCGAGTAAATACTTTAAACTCAATACTTACTTAATACACCTAATAATTACTCCAACTGATATTATTATGCTTCTCTAGTGTGTGTGTGTGTGTGTGTGTGTGTGTGATTACCACAAACAAGAACTTTGACTTGCTCAAAATGGAAGTCTAGGTGGCAGCTGTTAAATTTCAATTACAATAAATGTTTAAATGAAACTTAAACTTGAATTGTTTAAAGCTGCATCTATCAGATGGAACTACTTTTATTCAGAGAGGTGAATTTGTGGCTGTGTACAGTATTCCCAGTGGAGTTGTGTTGTGCGTTTCTGATGGTGTATGGATATGACAAAACCTACAGGACAGTGTACAGTAACCGGAACTACTTTCTACTGTTGGAAAGTTGGATAAAAGTCTATAAGAACAGTTTTGGGAAGATTTTCTCTCAGGTCTGTCGCATCTGAACGCCGACTCTGTTCCTGTGGAACGGCTGCAGGTCAAATTAGTGTTTTATAGTCATCTAATTTATCCATTTATTGCCAAAATCTAATCATCTGCCCTTAGACTTACACTATTGTGAGTTTAGAGTTTTTCTGTTCATCTCTCAGCACACACACACACACACACTACAGATACCATGGATACCATGGATCAGAGTAAAAAAGTTGGAGTGTTCCATTAAGGTGCGTACATAACATTCAGTGCTTCAGTTCTGTATGATTTGTAAAATAATATAAAAATAGGCACTTGGTGTAGAAGAAGAAAAAAGCAGTAGGTGCTTTCAGGAGTTTTTGTCACATGGCTTTGCATTTCGGAGGTATTTACGAAGCCTTAGGGTATGTTCAGCCAAAGAAAAAAAAAAAGGCAAGCAAACAACAAACACAGCTAGGTGTTATTCAGCTCGCCACACTCTTTCTCTTCCTGTCATTTTCTTCGTTAATTGGCAAGTGCTAATTATTAGCCGATATTTATGCAACAGCTCGGCTGCTAGCGCCTAATTACTGACGAGTGTTACGATGAAGGACACAGAGAAGACGAGATCTGACACCAGAGGCCTACTTTAGCGTAATTCTTAAAACACTTGGATATAAGTCACAGATACACGTCTGTGATATTGTACATGCATAAACACGCACACACACGCACACACACACACGCACACACAAGCCGAAAAGGAAACACACTGACCTGAATCTGCTGCTGAAGGAGATTGATTTTGTGCTGCTGCTGAAGAAGTTGCTGCTGCTGTCTGGCGATCTGTGGAGCACAAGCATTTCTCGATTATTGCTCTCGCAAAGCACAATCCCGAACGATCGGCTGTGACACCGTGGCATCTTTAATCCTCAAACAGTCTGATCTAATTTAGTACATTTAATTTCTTCCTTAAGGCGAGGCACTACAGGTAAAAAAAAAAAAACCTGACGTAATTAATCTTTGCCAGCTGATTGCTCATATTCTTACAGTAATGTTTGTATTGCATTGTAACATTTAAATTTGCATAGAGCTAAATCTAATTTAAAAAAATCTAGTCTTTGGATGATGTTAGAATTAAAATGTTTATTTCACTGTGAAGTAACAAAAAGCATTTGCTGGAAAATCATTCCTTTATTGTTTAAACATTTTGAGAAATTCCTCTATAATATCCTACTAATCAGAGATAGGAATGAACATTGAGAACTGAGATTTCTGGTTATGAACATAAAAAATATTTTTAGAAAATACAAATACAATTCTGTTTTCACTCAATTTAATGTAGTTTATAAGGTTTATAAAGGAAACTGATATGTATATGATACACTGATCATTAATTGATATATGTATCAGGAAACAAGCTTTTCAGGAATATACAGCCTGACATGACATCACATCACATGACTGCAGAGTGGGCGGAGCTGAAAGCCTTCATCAAAGTCAAATTACTAAGTTTCAGATAATGTGGGGGGTCCAAATGAACAAAGCAACAGTTCTTTAAAAAAACTGTTGGGTTCTTTACATTTTATCTAAATCACATGAACACCTGTCATGTTGATCAGTCAGGTGTGTGATTTCAGTTGACTATATTTCCTAGACGTGATCTCAAGCCTTGCTTAGAAGTGCAAAATACACTAATACACCACGCAACGTTTATGACTCGAGACGTAGTAGAAATAAAAGTCTTGTAGAAGCTCTGCTGAAATTCTTCCACACTTTTCTAACACTAGCACTGTAACATGAGTTGTTTATGTTGGCAGACGCCACCATTAATCAAGCAGGGAAGAAGACTTTCTGTGGTTTTTGGTTGTAATAAAATTGTAGTTAAATATCTACTGCTGGTAAATGACAGATATTTAGTATCACAAACAATTCGATACTAAACAGGTATTGTCAAGCCGTAACCTCTAAGCTTAGACCTACCACTGTGCGTAACAGTTTATCATAAGAGGAAGCGACGTGACTGGCATGTTTACGCAGCGGAGGCGTGGCTGGCTTGGCTCTGTGAGTGGGCGGGGCTTATCAGAGCACCCACAACCCCCCAAGGTATCACTTCTTTTCTCCCTCCCTCCCTCCACCCCTCTTTTCCCCCTCTGAACTCCCCATGAGCCGCCGCGCCTCGCTGAGCCTGACAGCCTAGTTTTAAGTGTCATTTAATTTTCATTTTCAAATATAATTACAAAGTGTTCACTGTAAGATATCACTCGTCTGCAAATGTGTCAGGATTAATTTGTGCCGGCTCCTTCACGAGTGTCAACAGTTAATTACTGTGTCGTGTCTGGATGGCTAAATGACATTCTAACTTCGGGCGGGTAGCCTCCTCCCTCCCTCTCTATCTCTCTCTCTATATCTCTCTCTCCATTTCTCTCTCCACTCATCTCCCATCCCTCCGCCCATAACTGCCATTTTCTTTCCCCCCTTAATGAAAAGGAAACATCCTGGTACACGCCAGCGTGACAGTAAATATAATCCCAATATACCAAAATCACAGAAGCATACAATGCGGCTCCCGATTCCCATAAACTTTAAGTACCGTCTGAATCTTCCGACACATCTATCCGAGATGAGGCCATCTATCTATCCGAAGCGCAGGCAGACGATTTGACATCGAGATATGCCTATTAATCTATGTAATGTATTGAATAGGATTTCTGTGGGCTAATTATTATGAAAAAAAATTAAAGAGTTGGGAACGGATCCTTTCCCTTGACGCTGCCTCTGTCATTAAAGCAGTTCATGAGCTGTGTTAATCTGCTGATTTCTTTAATATGCCTCATTTGCCTGATTTGTGCCTCTGATTTCATGCTGAGATTGATCTAATAGGGATGTCTTAGAGCTTCTGCTTTTTTTTTAAAATGAAAAATATACTATAAATTCTATAAATTATGAACCAGAAGTAAATTGCTTATTCTTCCTCATATGCTGAGTGAAATTTGAGGCGAAAGCCATGCACAAGGTCACATACATTCAGCATTAGGACAGAATAATATTATATTAATTTGATTTCTTCCCTTCTTTGAAATGGCAAGTAATTACATTTTTACTCTCAAATATTTCTGAATTGACTCGCCGACTGAATGAGGACGGTTCACAATAATTTAGTGCTGCGTGGCGAATAATGTTATGAAAAGATGTTAAATTTAAAAGGATGAAACTCAAGTTCAAGACTTAGAGATGAGATAAGGTCTGGCACAGGATGTACAGATCAGAGGTCAGAGATGAAAAAGAGACAGAAAAAGAGAGACAGAAAGAGAGGGAGAGAGCTCACTTGTTCTTGCTGCTGTCGAGCCAGCTCCATTTGCTGCCGCTGCTTCTCCATCTGCGAGGCCGCCAGCTTCTTCTGCTCATCGTGGGCAGCCAAGAGCTGCTCTCTCAGGCTGATCAGCTGCGTGATCATCGTCGAAAGCTGCCTCTCTTTCTCAGCCAGACTTTCTGGAGTACCTGGACACAGAAACAAGACACCAGCGGTCACTCAGACTCACACTCATGAGTAAACTCATGTACAGCATGTCCATACACACAGGTTTAAATCCATGCTAGAACTCTCATGGCAGTGTGAAACCAGAAGAGATGAGCCTGTTGTCAAATTAACTCAAGATGCTTCCAGAAGTAAAAGAATGAAGGTAGAAGGAAATTAGAGATGCAGATGCTCAGGAAGAGTATTCCAGTCTGCACGCAAGATTGATTCTGGGCTCGTTTAGACATTTAATTTCACCCTGAAAATTCCTTCCAAACCACAGGTCAAATGTTTGGGGTTTTTTTTGCAGAATTTTAGACAATAGGTACATTTATGCTACATTTTTTCTTGAACCCCTTCAGGTGAAGCTACTCGCTTATGAGTTGTAGTCATGGATCTCAATTCCTTTTTGCTCCATTCACTAAGAAGATATTCCACCTTCTCTACAGACCACAGCATGCCTTTCTCCAGAAATATGAAACTCAAAACAAGAAGTTCAACCAATCCTGTTATTTGACACCCAGCCATTGTATTCTTTAGTTAAAGCAAACCCCAGACTAGTTTATTCAAGAGGATCAGAAATAATTTCCCTGCTCCAAATCTACAGATCTCTGGCTTTGTGAAGATATTACAAAGCATCTGCTGTGTATCTTGCTTTATTATCCTCCTCAAGGAGCTTCTGAGATCAGTGTGTTTACACCGAGAGATGAACAGAGAGACACCAGATTCTGACCATCTCAGACTCTCCAGCTTTTACATTTGTTTTTACATAATCGCATTGTTCCATCTCGCTTCCTTATCACTATTTTTTTTAAATCATAAAATAATCTTGAGTGTCAAAGCTGATCATATAAATGTAAAGAACTCTTGTTCTTTGAGAAGAATTTAAAGGTAATTAGGAGCTTTGGGAGATGGGGATGGAGGTATTATAATAATTGAAGAGAATCATTAGTATTGGCCCCCTTAGTTTAAGTAGGGTTTGGACGTATGAGTCCGGATGTGCCACGTACATTTCTCGGAAAGTAAACTGAGCCAGTGGCCATATTTTTCAGTGAAATGTGGTGATAAATGATGGCTAACAATGTTTATTGGCTGATAGCATGCTTTTCAAATCCATGCTTGTGCAGGAACAATGATGTAAATGAAATGAAATGTACGACTTGAAAATAAACTCCTGTTTGAAGCACTTCAAAGAAACACTACGAAACTACAAAAAAGAAACAAACCAAGACTGGAATTTTGGTTGGTATTCTGCTAATTTTGAAGGTATGTCTATGGGGAAATAAGCAGTTTGCTGGAAGATTTTATACTGCTTGAGTGCTATAGCCCAGAGGTGAGACTAGATGTGAGGACAGGCTCATTAAAGTTCTCGCTCCTTGAAGATATCAAGCAAAAACCACAATAGCTCCTGTTAGAAAAGGGATGATGGTGTAAGATGAGTGAAGGTGGCTGATTAGTGGCAGACAATGCTAAGCAAGCGTATGTGTGTGTTTGTGTTTGTGTAGATGTGCTGCAAGGCCAATTTAATGACTGCTCTCCATTCTCATTAAGGAAGCTTCAGACACAAACACTTTTCCTGAGTTTCTCCCTAACAGGGTCACTGTCACCTCAGCATTGTCTCATTATTTCTCTCTCACACACCGACATCAAACACAGTCTCATTACTGAGCATCATTACAATCACAGAAAAAGCCAAGTCTATGTGTATTTGAGTGTGTGGGGGGGACAGCCATCTTCACCAAGTCTGTCTTTATTTGTGCGCGAGAGAGCCGAGGCAGTCCTGCTGCACCTCTATCTAATCAATGCTAAGTGATCCATTCATTGACTTACACATGGACCGTAATTGCTCGTGAGAGGCTGGACAGTAACTCACTTTCTAGTAGCGAGCTCTCGCTGTCCTCCTTGCTCTTTTTTTTCTCTTCAAGGGTGACATGCTGCTGTTTCTGCACATTTATGAAAGATACGAGGGAGACCGCGAGAAATGCTGGACGACGAGTTTTGGGGGGGGGGGGGGGGGGGGGTTGGGGGGGTGTTTGGTTACGGTATAGTACAGTACAGCTCGCTCCTTAAATTCTTTCCTGGGTGTCTTCCTGTATTTCATCGTCCACATCTGTGTTGAGTTTCTCCCCATGGTCTCCCTGGGGCCTCGCTCCAGTTCAACTATTTTAATTTGACTAAACACCTGATTTATTTTATCTCTCCGATGAGGAAGGCCATTTGTCTTAATAGGGCCTGTCAACCTCCAGCCCCCCATTCAGAGGTGCACTCTGGCAGAATTCAAGCCGGCACTGCAACGGGGAGAGAGAGAGAGAGAGAGACAGAGAGAGAAAGAGAGAGAGAGAAGCAGCAATTCTCCATTTATCCTCACTCTGAAAAAAACGAGAAAGCCCCCTAAAAAGCGTCCATTCATAGCTGCCGCGTGTGGTTTTTTCGATGGCCCTGAATCAACTTCTTATTCAGCTCGGTGCACTTGTCGTGAATGGCTTATCTGTAAAATTGATACATTCGGACACCGATTTTATTAACCTTTGGCTCGAGCCATGAAGGGCTGCATTTAGCAGCGTGCTGCTGTTTGGAAAGGCTACTGCACACCCAATACACACACATACATTCTTTGTTGGTTGTGTCCACATGTAGACAAGAAGATGTCAAAGAGCATAACCCTATACCATTCTCCATCAGGAAGCTTTTAGAGGAGGAGTCAGGATGAGAATGGAGAATTGGAACTAAACATCTGCTCACGTCACAGAGTTCCTGCTCAATTCCTGCCCAAGATGGCTCTCAGGCTTTATTTGTAAACACATCTCTATTTTGACTTTCTGTTCACACTAAAATGACTATTTTTAACCAGACTATCCACAGCAATCATTTAAAATGGTGATAATGTAAAAACACTGATGTTTACAATCCAGTGCTTGACCCCCTGATTTCTCACATGCTCTCTCGTACACATCCAACATGGAAGGCATGCTAATCTGAATGTCCTTGTGTGTGCTATCTTTTCAATCTCTATACAAAACTGTGTGCATACCTGCATGCACATGAATAATAGATCCAGGTAGCAACTTCTTAGCACATTACGCCACTCCTTGCTTCACTTCATTGGCTCCTAGTTCACTTTAGAGTTCAGTTGCAAGTGCTCTTATTTGTTTGTGAAGTTCTTAATGCTCTGGCTTCTCTTTATATTGTTGAGTTACTATCACCTTGAGGTCTTCCTCACAAAATCTGTTGGCTGTAAAAATGAAGGGTGAACGGGGATTTGCCTTTACACCCTTAGATTCTGAAACAGCTTCCTGACTGCTATTAGACCCCTCCATTTGGAAAGAGATCTCGTCTTTAACTCTACCTGTACATGTTGCCATTTATTCAGGGACAATAGGTGATAGTCTGGCACTTCTGCTGCAATTTATTATTCTGTGTTGCTATATGTTTAACTGGCTGTTTTATGTTTAATATTTCATTTTATTTCATGTACCCTTTTTATTTAATGTATAGCACTTTGCAAGTTGTTTTAAATCTGTCTTAATAATAAATAAATCTTACTTCCTAATTCAGGTAGCATGTGCACTTGCGCAATGATCGAGTCAGTATACTTCCTGTCTTCACTGCTTTTCAGTTTAGAATTAAATTCTCGAGCTCTGAACAAGTATTGGTTGCTTAACTGATGTTGACTGATGTGAGGCCTGTGCATGTTTCTGTACACATGCATGACTATGACCACACGTGTGTTACAGGTGTTCACTGTTTAAAGGACATGTCAGGAAATACAGAAACAAAAGAGAGAGAGAGAGAGATGCACTTGAAAGGGTTCAGCGCAGGGGCCGTGAGTTGGGGAATGCTGCTTTGCCTAAACACTAGAAGCATACCAACAGAGCTCACATTGTTTCTCAGTCTCTTCTCAATTGTACAGGACTGAGGCCATCCCCCTCCTCTTCCCTCTGCTCCTACACCACCATAATAGCAACTGTCCGCCTTTCTACTGTCTCCCCATTCTGCTCTCATCTTGTCCTCCTTTCTCAAACTTCTAAAAGGCCTGGTTTGGGGAACGTATTCCTGAAAGCTCGAGAGTTATATCCAAGTAACTATTTCGTCAAGATGGTGTTTGGAAGGCAATTGGAATGGAAAGAAACAGAAAAAACATCCATACAGCAAATTCCCATATACTGGCTAAACTACACTGTTTACGTGTCTACCTTTTAATAATTAAGCATATGGCCCACCATATGTTTTTGTTCGCTGTGTCCGAGTCCTTTTCTTCCTGCTCCAGATTATGGATCACTTTTAAAATGCCAGCACATGTTTTATTGGACAGGGCAGCATGCGGAGGACAGAGACTGCATCTGCTGACAAAGAGGCCAGCCATGCGTATTGCGCAGCTCTTTAACAGCAGTGGGTCTAGACTCTCTTGTAAAGGTGTCTCCTCTCATCATCTTTCCTGGAAGGAGACAGTCTGGTCAGGAAGCCTCCTTGCTTTTAAAGACGGCGTGTTTCTAGAACTCGAGTAATACTTTGTGACAGGTTAAAGGGGCAGCTGAGTAAAAACATACCAATGCCCATGAGGGCTGAGAATTACAGAGCAAGAAGCTCAGAGAGATACATGAGCTGGATGTATGGATAAGTTAAAGTCCTGTGAGAATGTCGGGGGCACAGATACCTATTCAAGGATCCCACCCTTACTTTTCACCAACCCCAGACCAGAAGACATGTCTACACGATGAATGACAGACAGAGAACCAAAGCAACAGAGACTCCAGTGAACAACTGAACAAGGGGGGGTCCAGCAAAAAGAGGACCTAAAGGATAAAAGACACTTTGTATGGGTGCGATTTGTTCTGTCCAACAGCTATTCTCTCAACTCGAGCCTCCCCCTCTCTTTTCCTTTTCTAATCAAGCGGGCCCTAATTTGAGTTCCAAGTCCTGCAGCAGGGAAAGAGAAGGCAGCTTGTAACGTTGAACGGTCCCAAGTGAATGACAAAGATAAAAGCTTCGAGCACACACACAAGAAAAGAAAGAACGAAGAGGAAAAAAGGGATGTAAAAAAGAATCACAAGGCTCCCTATTCTCTTCCCAGTCTTTGGTTAGGACAGCTGAGCCATTATGACTAAATGTGAATGACTTTTTTTTTTCCTCCCCAAAACGTCCCAGCACTGGAATTTCTTTGTCTCTCTGTCAGTCAGCCATTGTGGATGCTCCCCATATGCTGCGAGTCCATCCTAAGTAAATTAGGAGGCCTGTAAAAAGCAGCGATTGTGCCGAGGCCGAGTCCGGACGTACACTGCACATAGCTGACATGCCTGACGTGGCTGGAGGCTCAGCACTCGTGTTCTTCCACATGAGAAACTCGAAGCAAAATACACCGAGCGGTGTGTATTTTAAGTTCACGTTCACCAGCTTGTTTTGTTACCAAGAAATCACAAAGCATAAACTCCTCTGTCCTGAAGATGTCCGAAAATATAAAGTTACAGCTTTACCTCTGACTGTTATAAAGCGCTGACACTGGAGACTCCTTCAATAACTGTTAAATCTTACAGAAAACTTCACCATATCCACAAGTGCACACTTTTTTAATCTGTTTATGTGGAGCGTCCGCTGTGCAAGTCAAGGTGAATGAGCTTAAAGGCTGATTTAAAGCATACATATCGAATGACTCTCTGTCATTACTTACTGTTATCGTCTTCACTGCATTTTCAAACTTCTTTTTAATGCTTATCCGATACCGTTTGCAATATATGAAATGTAGGGAATATTACAACAGAATCTAAACAATCATAAAATTTGCCCAGAATAAAAAAATAGGACCTCCAGAAGATACACACACTCTCATGCTGTTTTGAGTGATACGGCCCTAAAAGTGCTTTCCTTTCCCCTTGAACTGAAACAATACGAGCGACAGCTGTTTTACCTGGCTGGCAGCCCCTACGCGATGATATAAAACCTTGCTAATCCTGCCAATAAAACTTCATTAACAAGCTTGAGCATGGACGTGCTACCACATGTCAGCATATGGCCCGTGCAAGCCATCAATTCAGAAAAAAAAAAACATTTCAGAGCTACGCTTAAATGCAGCATGAAAGGTAACAGCCTTGCCGGAGCTTGACAGAGGGCGAAAGTCTTGTTGAACTAGCGACAAAGAAGACAGTGTAGCCTTAAGCACTTAAGCGCAATTAACTCTGCTTGCCAATGCAAATAAGGCTCTCTGCTAGCTAGCATGATTTGGGTAAATGTGTGAATGTCCTTGTTTATTATGCATTTGTGAGCTGAGGACATGGGAGGGGTTAGCACGAGGTATGTGTGGAATGATCCCACATGTGTTCAGTTCTCCAAAATTTGACTAATTAGCTCTTAAAGCGAGGTGCCCTTCATGTAGCATTTTTATTTCCTGCTGATAATTAAGCTAGCGCTAGAATCCAATACAAAGGCTTCACTGACTTAGCACTTATCCTGAACTAAGCTGATGAGACAAATCCATACTCAATGTCATGTTTTGGTGCTCGGACTTGGCCAGTGCAGAGAGGCCTTGAGCGTGAGCGTGTGGGCCACTTTTAAAAAATTGCTAATTCAGCTCTTACGGCGATGCCTTGACATCTTCCTGCTTTTATCACAGAGCTAGTCCCAAACCTGGCCCCAATTCAAGGCCTTGCTAAATAAAAAAACCTCGACACTGACTGGAAGAATCGCTCATGTGATTTGATCTGATTGCCTCTGCTGATAGTTAAGTACTTCAGTCACAAAGGATTTGTGTTAAGACTAGACGGCTTGCGTCTAAGGTTTCACGGCAATGTAGGAGTTGAAGAAGGAGGACATTTGTGACCTTGGTGTTTGTAATCAGGGGATCTGAGTGTGTGGATGGGATCAGTTTTTTTCCCCTCGGGTCTCTGTCTTAAGCAAATAACACTGTTATAGTAAAATAATGAGCGACAGGGTGGTTTGATAAAGCGGGGTTACTGTTATTATTATTATTATTATTATTATTATTATAGAATAACATGACATTTTTCTCCATTTATAGCTACATTTGTGGAATATCTGTGAAACAAGTTCTCACTTACGTTACAGCATAAATAATATAAACAATCATTCCCTCACTTCTTTTCTCTCTCTTGAAGTTAATAAGACACACAAGAACCACAAAGCTTAAACTCCTCTGTCCTGAAGACGTCAGAAAACTTAAAGTCACAGCTTTACCTCTGACTGTTACAAAGCGCTGACACTGGAGACTCCTTCCATAAATGTTACATAACAAACATCTCCTTACAGAAAATGTCACCTTATCAATGCTTACTCACGTTTTTAATCTGTTTATTATTAGTCTAGTGTTCTGCCTTACAAATCCCTGTGAATGAGCTGTTACTATAGAAACGATAACATATTAAACGAGGACATTAATATAAACCTGGGATTCACAGATAGATTCTGGACAATCAGAATACAGAATCTGACATCGCTGTGGTATAAATATGTAAATATAAGCTACTTTTAGGCTCAAACAACGGTGTCCTAAACACCGGGTTAAAAGAGAACATTACACAAAGATGCACTTCTAATGTGTGAATTATTAAGTGATAGAGTTTCACCGCCTCGGAGAAATAAGAGCGCAGGCCAGACACTGTGCACGGAAGCTTTTTGGATGTGCTTAATAAATGAAAATATTTGCCCAGTAAGAACGCTTAAGCATGTGTCTGGCAGTCCGATGTCCGTGGGGGTGATTTTCCTTTGGCCAGAGCAGTCTGAGTGTGTGTGTGTGTGTGTGTGTGTGTGTTTCCTCTCCTGTTTGCGAGGGTTTTCAGTAACACCGTGTCAGAGAAGCAGGCAAGGCAGAAAACAAGGTGCGCCTTTCTGCCACCCCAACACCACAAGCTAAATCCCTCAATTCATTAGGAGAGCAACGGAGCACGGCTAGGCCGGCATTCATCTCGCAAATGTGGCCCAAAGAATAATAATTTACTGTAGCTCATATTTCACTTGGGTACATAAGGCCAAACAGTTTGCCTATTGAGAAAATGCAAAGCGTGGCACTTCTGAATCGGGCGAATGGAAGAATATTTTACAGTGGGTGATGGGTGGAGGTGATTTTTCCCCCTCCTCTCTCTCCCTCTCTGTTATTTCTCTATCAGGAACAATGCCTGAGTAACGACGGATGTTTCTTCACCTGACACTTCGCCCAATAAAACAGACTAAGCACATTACTGACTTATTATTCTTATTTTACTTTTGTGTACTCCTGAGAAATCCCATCAGCTTAGATCGTGTTAGCTACCTAGCTAGCATTAGCTACCATTCTGAACAGCAGTGGAGTGAGAGCTGTGAAAACGGCAATTTTTCAACACTTAGATTTCAGAAACAAATTCTCAAAAACATAAATATATCTCATAAATCTCATAAATATTGTTCTAAATGTGAGAATGGCTTAGGTTAAAGTCATAAGAATAATTTAAGAATTATTTGTTGTAGAGATTTAGGTGAAATTGTGTCTTGATTTTCAGGCGAGAAAAAAAAAACATGATTGCGAATTGAATCTTAGCTTTGCAGTTTAGCAGTGTAAAAGATTTTTTTGCTATTTTGTTTGGATTATAAACAAGCACTTCACCAAAAGCTGAAATTTACACTTTATGTGCATAAAAAAGGACTAAACGAGTAGTCCACTTCATCTCCCCTTGTAATTTTAACTCCGTAAATTTATTTTATTTATACTTTACATTTTTTTTACAGCAAACTTGAGTGATAGAAAGGCACTATGTAAATGGAACACATTATTATTATTATTGTTATTGTTATTATTATTATTATAGACAAAAGTTTTGTATTTGTATTTATCCAATATTACATTTTGAAGTTAAGTTAGTTGTACTATAAACAGCAGGCCCATAGAATGTAAACAAATCTTTTTGACCAATCAGACGTTGTGTTTTTCAGTCCCTACACCAATCAGAATCCTGCTCATTCAGCAACATGTTTGTGTTCACATTTTTAAACCTGTTTTTAAATTTCTGTTCTCAATACTAGCAACAGGCTGTCAAGAACGTTTAACATGATTAATGAAGAAACAAATGCTACGTTTTAAAAGTGAAACTAATCCATCAAAGCCAGCAGCTCTTCTCTCCGTCCTGACACGCTGAACTCGGGTGTATGGAGTGTGTATTTGTAGCTGGTGATCCGTGCGCTCGGTTCTCTCTGGGCTGCGCTGTGGCTTGGCCTCGCTCCAGACAGCTTGCCTCTCCTGCTCTGTGGTTTTGTTCAGCAGATCTCGACTCCGCTCCTCACCGTTCCTCCTGACTGACAGCTAAGCTCAGGATGAAAACAAACACATTGCTCAAGAAAAAAAAAAGCCATCCACAATCGCTTCAAGTGCCAGACCTGGCCCCGTGCTCCGACCCTCTGAAATGCTTTAGAAGAAGCACAAGTGGAGGCTCAGTGTCTGGTGTCTGATGTCTGGAGATTCCTCCCTGCTCTAAGGAACATCTTTATCTTCAGCTAGATTTAGCTGTTCTTTTAGAATTCTGGCTTGTGATTGGTTAGAAGGTGCTGATTCATTTTCTATATACAGAAGCAAATCACAGATTTATTTATATACATTAATGTGCTTTCTATAGTAACAGCTCATTCACAGGGACATGTACTGCAGATGCGCCACAGAAAATAATTAAAAAATCAATGTGTTGATATTTTGTGAGGAAACGTTCATTTAACATTTATGGAAGGAGTCTCCAGTGTCAGTGCACCTTTTTTCAGAGGTAAAGCTGTAAATGTAACTTTTCCAACATCTTCAGGACAGAGGAGTTTATGCTTCTTTGCGGTTTCTCGGTAACAAGCTGCGTTTTCTTTTATCTTCTTAACTTTGAGAGAGAAAAAAAGGGGGGCTGGTGAGGGAATGACGGTTTATAGCTGCTATAATGCACTCTAAGTGAGAACAGGAACTAACTTAAGCTAATGTTACATGTAACTATAAACAGCACAACTTCGTCACACCGCCTCGTTATTTATAGAGTGTTTATTCTTCACTTATTATTCCATCTGGATAGAGAACAGGATGCTTTGCAATGACTACAGCTGAAAAGATTGGAAACACATGAGACGAATCAGCTCTGTAAACAAAAATCTGATGCTCAAGTGATCATGAATGTTAGCACACCTAGCGTGTCAGTGCTAGTTTTCTGTTGATCAAATTATAGTACCAGAGATCAGCTAAACTTGCAGTTAGATTGAACTTCATACGGCATGTGACGAGACGGAAGTCCAGAAAAATGTCCTGGTGTGATCATTTTGTTGAGATAGACAGAGCAAGTCCAGACACATCTTGAGCAAATCCAGCTTATCACTCCAGCGAATACTCAACAGGTTCATCGGGCACCAAAAAATGTGAATATATATATATATATATATAGATGGTGCCAGACAGTAGTAGGAGTGGTGATGGATTGAATTCATTATTTAACCGTTTAAGGAGTTTCAAGTGTTGCAAAAGAAAAGTGTTTGGCCTACTTTTGTGTGTGTGTGTGGGTGTGTGTGTGTGTGTGTGTGTGTGTGGGGCACTGGGAGGGGCATACAAACTCTCCCCTGTCAATCACAGTGACACTAGCCAATCGTGGGTGTCTGTGAGCTCATGTATGCGGAAGAGGGCGGATAGTGCTTTCCTCTGAGTGTGTTACACTGCCCTGTGATGCAGCATGAGCAGTTAGCTAGTGGGGGAATTAGCAAGTGACCAAACTGAGGGGAAAAAAAACCCTTCATTACATTTACAATGAAAATGATTAAATGCTAGTAATATAGGTAAAATGACATTTTATCTGATAAAACCTTTCTTTTTTCCTTGAGCTCAGACTGTAGGTAGCAAGTAGCTTTCAAAAAAGAAAAAATAGGATAAATGCAAGATCCTGATTGGTTAATCTTGTTTATAGGGTGCTTATGTGGAGGCATTGTAACTTCTTTGACCTTATAGCATTATAGCGCAATTCTTGCACAAAAATTCCAAAAAATATTTGGAATTGTACCCAATTATCAAATATACTATACTTGCTATATTATATACTGTATGTATATATTGTATATGTGTGTATATATGTATATATCGTGTATATGTGTATATATATATATATATTTCTTCTACAAATGCAGGAGTTGCTTTTCGCAAAGGCATAAAAGAACGTCAAGTACGTTTTTTTTCCCTTCAGACATTTATACGTCACTTTTTTTAATCTGAGAAATATCAAAAGCAAACTTTTATTTCAGTAACTGCGGGACAATAGAGACGAACAATGAGCCGAACGCAGAACGTCTCCATCGGCAGCGGTCTGAATGGCGTGCAGTCGGGAGGAGAAATAGCAAGGCCAGGCAGGCAGCCGTGGCTTTTCATCCTCGTGTCATCCTTTATCTGGCCCTCGTCCCTATTCATGTGAACTTACAGGCATGCGTGGCCTCCGTATTGATTTTTTAACTCGACAATTAACGTGGTATCTGATTTATCATTGCACTTTAGATCTTAATCAAATGCTCTGTGTGTGTGTGTGTGTGTGTGTGTGTGTGTGTGTGTGCGGTCTATGTCCGTGAGTGTATTTTTTTCTCTTCTTTCTCAGCTTGGTGCCTTTGTTTGTGTTTTAATTAAGCAGACCTTGTGTGTCTCCCCAACCCTGAGCTTCCCTTTTTAATTGCCCGCACTTACATCGGGTCGACTTCAAACGCACCAGAGAGACATTTTGTAACGGGGGAGCACAAAGCAGCCCTTTGAAATGTCTACAGTCATATGAAATGGCACGCTAATTAGAAACCTTAGGCTGCCGGTGTGATATGAAAAGTAGCTCTGTCTGTTTTTTTCCTTTCTTTTCTTTTTTTTCTTCTTCCCTCCGTGTGTGTCAGCTCGGAGTGGACGCTTCAGAGGCGTTTTTCTTTCTTTTTATTTTTTTTCCGACGCCTTCTACCTGCCTCTACCTTCGAAAGTGTGACCTCACACCTCCCCCTTCCACCCTTTCCATCCTTTCTTTGCCGTTTATCAAACACAAAAATGCCCTGTAATTTAAAAATATCTGCTTTCAAAAGGGCTAAATCATCCCCCTGCTCACCCTCCCGCCATTTTCCCCGCTGCACTTTGATCTACGGTGGCGCACACGGTGGGGAAAGAAGGTACAATGAATTTTCCGTGACATGATTTACACGTTGGGGATTCATTAAGGTTATTGCCGATGAATACACTTATTAGCATGACTTTTCCTTCCTTTCTTCCTTTCTTTTTCCTTATTTTTTTAATAAACAGAGTAGATTTAATCTAATCCAAACTCATTAACACCAAGGACTAATGTTATTTATAACTGTAAATAGTGCAGGAGTAAAAGCACAATGGCCAACATTAGCAATTCTCTGATAGAAGTAAGTAAGTAAGTAAGTAAGTAAGTAAATAAATAAATAAATAAGGTTATAGGAACATTGACGAATCCGAGATGGGAAATATGTGACAAAGAGAGCCTGAGGGTGTGTGTATAAAATAAAATACAAAAACAGGGTGTTGGTGAGACTAAAGGGAAAGAAAGAGGAGGAGAGCGAAATGGAGAGATAGCGATTAAGGAGGGAGGAGAGCGGAGAAAGCCGAACGCTGCCGTGTTATCAGAGAGCTGGTACTGTGCCTGCTGCTGCTACATAAACACACGCCTGTAACAGTCCGTGCTAAGACCTGCAGCCAGGAGAAAAAAAATCAGAAGACGAGAGAACAGAAGCTCATCTTCAGTGAGAAGAAGCTGTGATATACAGAACTGTGATATATATAGTGTATATTCTTATATATATAGTGTATATACACACACACACAGCTGATGAAAAAACCAAACAAACAAATAAAGCTATCCCTTTTACTCTATTACAAGTCCAAGTGTGATTGTTTTTTTTTTTTTTAACCAATTCTTTACCGTGCACTTATAAAGATGCCCCCGTTATAAAGGTCTTTAGAACAATTTTTGGTTCCCTAAAGAGCCATTTTTGGCCCACAATAATCTACTCTCATGTGTGGAACCAACAAACATACTTTAAGATCCATCAATCAAAAGGTTCTTAAGGAAACCAATAAATGATTCATCTACTGAATCACTCTTATGGATGCTACACATACACAGTGTTTCGAGTGTGTGAATGGAACCATGGTGTGTTCTCTCACTTGGTGTGTGGTTCTTTAGGAAGGTGAGGACACTCGGGTCCGAGAACGTCTGAGAGAAGCAGTCTCGCTCCGGTTCTGAGTGGAGAAAACTCTAGTGAGAAAGCGATTCGACTCTGAATCGACTCACTGCAAGAAGTGAATCAAACATGCCATGTGTTTTAGGTTGCAGCTTTTTTTTTTTTTTTTTTTTAAGATATTTGTGAGTCGCTAAACTGAACCAAAGGACAGAGCTGCAGTGCTGCAGAAATGCCATGTGTCCTGGAGATTTGGAGAAAATAAATCATACACAAAAGTTATTAAACTAGTTATTTATATAAGTATCTGTGTTCTCAGTGCTCGGGTGCGCAGTCTTTCTGATTTCTACACACACTTAATTGGCAAATGTATGTTTAACTTTTTTCTGTCATTTCTGAATGAATGAGTTTTTTGAGGACGTTTTCAGGTCTACACATCTCAGACAACTTTTTTTTTTTTCACTGTCTGATTTGTTCAAAAAGTGATGTGCCGTTTGAAACCAAACCAAATCAAACAGTAAACGAATCAAAAGAATCAGACTCCACAAACAGACTCATAGGTGTGAAATCGCTCTAAGAGTGTAGGCCAAGCACTGATTAGATCCCTAAGGGGAAAAATGTCTGGATTTGCTGGATTTCTGATCACTTTTGATAAAAAAACTCTCCATTTTGAAGCAAAGCAAACTCACCTTGTATTTCTCCCAAAAGCTCGCTCGTGTTCAGTCTCTCCATTTTCTCTTTCCAGTCTTTAGAAAGCAGTTTTTCCATGCAGGAGGTTTCTGAAAAAGAGGACAGAGGAAAATGTTAGTCATTTAAATTGAATTATAATCATTACAATAATTAGCAGAGACTCTTTTCCGAATAGAATTCATCCACAAACAGAGATACAGTGAAAGATGTGATGAAATTAATTTAAAAAATATATAGATTGTGGTTTTTTCAGTGAATGCACCTGTAACCTTTTTATATCAAAAACAACTTTTAATTTTCAAAAGATTTAATAATTAAAGTGTCGAATTTATCATTTCACTCACGTAACAGGTCACAAGACCTAGAATTAAATTCCACTTTTATTTTATTTTATTTTATTTTTTTAATTTTTTAATTAAAAATTTTCTTCTGTTATTGTTATATATGTTTTCCCCTCCTTCCTTTCTTTCCCTTCCTTTTTGTTTTGTTGTTTTTCTCTGTCTTAGGAGTGACATTAAAAGCCCCCAAAATATAAGTTTATATAGAAAGAAAGGATGCAGTAAAGACTTTTTTATTTTTCAAAAAAAAGAAAATTAGTGGATCACGAGAAGAAAAACTCAGCAATAAACAATTAAAGGAATCAAACCTACTGAAACTAAACTAAAAAAAAAAAAAGGCTATGGAATAAAGTGTCCGTAACGAAGCGGCGTGTCGGAGCGAGAACACAGAACGCTTGTAAAGGTCAAACTGCCTGCAGTGGAACTTCCTGTAGAATAAACACAGCGGCGCCGCTAATTGAATTAAACGTCCTCACATTATATTCACTGTAATGGTCTAATACGAGCGTCACTGAGGTCACATCCATCCTCAGCACCAAGGTGAATCCGTCTTTCCCTCGAATGTGAACATGAACGCGGTAAAAATGCAGCGGTGCATCAAGACGCGTCGATGTGGAGCTGGACTTCCATCATCTGCATCGCTATCTGAATAATAAAATATCTTCTCTTTTTTTTGGGATAAATACATTTTCCTACAATTTCTTTTTCCTAGAATCATATGATTTTTTTTTCTCTACTTGCATTTTAAATTTTTTAAAAATTATTTTTACATTTTAAATTTTTATTTTTAATATATATTATTAATAATATATATTTTTGATAGGCTGATGTGCTTAATATTTTTTCTGTTTTCTGTCCTTTTAATAGTAATAATAGTTTACTATTATTACAATTTTTTTTTTTTTGGACAAAATTAAATTTTCTAGAATTTTTCTGTCTGTTGTTTTTTTGTTTCCTCCTTTTTTGTTTTGATTGATGTTCAGCTACAAATGATCATAATATTTATTTATTTTATTTTACTTTTTTTAACAAAGCTATTCGAGCTATTCTCAATCTGGAAAATAAATCTAACTAATCCCAGATCCTCAGTCTGAATCAAGCGAGAAGTGCGCAGGCTTACAGCGAGAAGTATGCTAGCCCTTAGCGGCCTCAGTTAGCACCTAGCTCTAGTAGTTCGAGAGAGAGAATATCACACGATGCTCCTCACACTCGAGTTCGGAAAAACAGTAGCAACATCTCCCCACTGAAAAAATAAACATGTCCAAAAGCTATCAGGAATGCTGCATCGCTACATCAAGCTCAGCTCGTGATTTCACCCCTACATGAGCTCGAGATGAAACTTCATGTGCTTCGGTTTGTTTTTAATTCTGAAATGAAACCTTAGAGAAACAGCTGCATGGTGCCGGAGTTCAGCTTTAGATATCAACTCTCGCTTAAAACATCAGTCATGTTGAAAGAAACGCTAACGCTAAATTAACGCTGATGTTGGGTTTAGACAGACGTGTTATTGGTGTAACAGAAATCTTACATGTTTTTGGAGAGTTGTACAGTATCAGTGTTCATGAATTGTTTTTCTAGCTCACTGTTTGACATTTTCTGGCAAGAAAAAAAAAAAAGAAATGTAAACTCTATGTGAAAAAAACCCCGAATGGTACATGTGAGTCATTTTAGAAAGAAAGAGTGGTTGAGTTCAGCTTGTCATTTTTGCTACTTTGCTATATTTTCCTCCCTGTCAGGTTGTTTTTTTATTCTCTTTATATTTTTCTTTTTTTTTAATGTTTTAAAATTTAGTTGACGTGCAAATGTGCAAACGCATGAGATTTTTTTCTTGTGAAATACTTTCCTCTCCTTTTTAAATTTTTTTTTTTATTAACTGATTTATTTACTTTTCTCCTTCTTTACTCACTTATATCTTATGAGTGGCTTTAATAGTCAAAAAACTTTATATAATTCTAACAAAGTGTTTATTTTCCTCCAAAGAAGCATGGTGGTGGTGGCAGCAGGTTAAAATAATAAAAAAAAAAAGAATAAAGAATAGTAAATAAATAAGGAGTAGTTCCATTTTGTTCATTATTATTATTATTATTATTATTATTATTATTATTATTTTATGTTCTATGTTTTATCTATTTATTTAGTCTCATGTGGGTTATTTTCAGAATTTGTAGCTCCTGAGAGAAACGCTTTGGAATAAGTGTGCTGAGAATGTAATATCAGACGAAACCTGTTTTAGGGTTAGCAGAACATTTTCTAAACGTTGTAGTACTAGGAACTCTTGGTTCTAAGAACATTTAGTCCTGCAAGTTTTCTGGATTGTACTGAGAAAGTTTTTGCATAACATTGGTAAACATTTTGACAACATTCCCGCAACATTCCTTTAGCCATAAGAACGTTAACACTAACGTTTCCATAATGTTTTTTTTTTTTTTTTTTTTTTTTTTTGCCTTCACAGGGAAGTATTAGATGTTGTTAGAGGCTAATAATGAAAACAGAAAGGGAAGGAAAAGGGACGGAAATGTTTATCAAAATAGAGCAGAAAAATAAGGACAAAGACGTTACATTACATTCACACTTTCACACACACACACACAGAGGATGGAGTCTGGGTTTAATGAGTGATGTGGATTTCTTGCGAGCTCTGGATTTGACTCGGGGCTGGTGATAAGGCCGATCACGCATGCAGGCACTCCAGAGAGACATTAAAGGAGAAGTGGAGGGGGCACGAACAGGGCAGGACGGCAATGATGAAAACAATTAACATTTGTCCGGCAGACAATGAATCAGGACGAGGAATGGCTGGAATCTGCAAAGCTGCTGTCCGGGGATGCTGATAAAGAACACGCTGCTCACCAGGCAGAGCCTCGGAGCCTGGGTCAGGCTGTTCCCATCACACACACACACACACACACACACACACACACACACAAGCACCCAAAAATTCCCATACACCACACTGGGCCTCGTCCCATTTAACATACACACTCACGCAACACAGTTAATAAAAGGATCATTATATGTATATATATGTACAGTATATACGTTTATATGCAAATGAGGCTTCATCTAATTAAACATGCACTCCAATTACACATAAATAATTTGCATATTGAATAAAACTGAACATCTAATCTACTCCATAGTTGATTATTTTCCTACAACAGCACATCTCAAAGTGTTTTATTCCTCTTACACCACAGCAATTCCCCAACAATTGCATTTTTTTACTAAATTAATAACAACACGTCATACTTTTTTTTTATCCGTTTATAGTTACATTTAATGTTCCGCAAAACAAGTTAGTTCCTGTTCTCACTTAACAGTCGTTCCCGTGTTCCATTCATCAGCAGGTCTTTTTTCTCTCTTTTGAAGTTAATAAAACAAAAAAATGCAGCTTGTTACGCAGGTTACCGAGAAACCACAAAGAAGCTTAAACTCTTCTGTCCTGAAAATGTCGGAAAACATATACCTCTGACGGTTACTAAGCGCTGACACTGGAGACTCCTTCCATAAGTGTAATATAAACATCTCCTTACAGATCAACGATTACACATGCACGAGTCCCTGTGAATGAGCTGTTACTATAGAAACGATAAGCGCATTAATGTATATAAACCTGTGATCTGCGGCTGCACAACTATCAGAGCTGCTGTTAGAGAAAATTAATCCACACCTTCTGACCAATCACAATCCAGAATTCAGGATTCAGCAGCGCTGTGGGAGAGACTGAAATAAACACCATCATCTGTAGCATCATGTTGCCTGCAAATGACATCATGATGAAAAGAAGAAGAAGAAGAAGAGGACAGAGAGCTCTAGGCGACGATCGAGCGCACAATGCCTCATTTGTGCCGAACAAAAAGTTCACGATTCAGGTCTTTGGAATCTCCGTTACTGAGTCTGACGCTTTGTGTTTGTGGGTATTGTAGTATCAGAGAACATTCCAGCTCAACAGATCATCATGCTCATACGCAACGTTTCTCCAACCGATCCTCTGTTCAGCTAATACACAAATACCACAAACTCCACAAATGATGTGTAGGTCAGACGTTGGACGTGTAAACATCAGTTAAACTCCCTTTCTGCACCTTCACGGAAGTCAAAACCAGCCTTGTATCAGTTTATCACGCTCTCTGTTTTTGGGTCACTCTAACATCGCTTCGTCTTTATTGACTTTCTTGCTGCAGTTTGTTTCTTCGACCTCGTGGCAGTTTACGGCTGAATTTGTGTGTGTCCTGGCAGGAGGATCACACACTCAGAGGGGGTCTGTTGTGACTCTGTTTCTCCTCCAGAAGGGCGAAAGAGCTTCCTCTGTCAAATTCAACCCCCATCAACACACTCGACACTCCCGTCAGATTAAAAAACACACACAAACACACACACACACAACAAACAGAACCACAAATTCTTTCCTTGCAGATGAAAAGAGGCAAAAACAGAAACTTCCTTTTACGGCACAGGGATGATGGAAACTGTCCTGATTGGGTCAAAGGGTTTATGGAAGACTTTCCCATATTCCCTGCTTTCTCCTCTCTCTCTCTCTCTCTCTCTCTCTCACACACACACACACACACACAAACAGCACAGATGCTGCTCCAGCACTTGATCATTAAGCAATGCACCAACTGTTGGAGATAATGCGGTGCCAGCTCCCATTCTGCTCCACTCTGCCTCCCTCGAGAGCGGTCGCTCCCTGCACTCCTCCACACACACACACACACACACACACACACACACACACACACCCACACTACATCTGGAATGTGCCAGACCTGCCCTCTGCTCTTTTTACCTGGAAGAGGTGAGGAATTTCCACCGTGTTTGTCTGCGTATGTGCGTGTGTGTGTGTGTGTATTAAATTCAGAGGAATGCATTGAAAGCTCAGCAGCTCATCGCTAACTGAAACATCACAGCTCCAAATCTCACAGAGGGGGATAATAACGAGGTTAGAACGAGGGTCATCTGGGTTGTTTCAAACCACCATTACAAAAGCTGTTGTGGAATTTTTGTCAGTAATAAAAGGAGGAATATTTTCTTGGTTTGACTCCCTAAAATCAAAATCACTTCCCACTAGCGCAGAACCAACAGACACGCCCTGAACAATTATACATATAATGCTTTAACAATTAACAATGTGATCTTCAACAACAACGGTAATGAAATTCTGGGTTTTTAATATAAACTTCTTAGGATTTATCCCTTGCATCATCTCTACCTAAAGAGAGTGATGCAGTGGCACTTTAGTGTTTTACTCTCTCCAGCTCTCTCACCTCCTCATCTGTAAACTCTACTTAAACAGATCAGCTTCCAAAGCTTCAACGTTCATGCTAACACTGCCGTCATCGCCATCACCATCACCATCACCATCGCCACCGCTCCTCATCTCGTATGTCACTAACAAGAGTCCAGCTTTTCTTCTTCTTTCTACACTCAATTTCTCATCAATATGACATTAAAACAATGTCACTGGAAACTATGCAGTGAGTGATTTTTGTTTATAAGAGCTACCTGAGATTTTTTTTTCTCTTATTAAGGTCCGTTGTAAACTACATTAGCAATAACATTAACAATGGGAACGTCCCCATGTGACGTCAGCGCGACACACAGCAGTTAAATTCCTACAACAATAATATAAATTAGCACCAGAATCACTAAACACATCACTAATATTTCAGTATAAACATATTTAATGTGTTTCAAGGTGTAAATGTAATCATCTCTAAAAACTTCATGTCTGTTTTGAAAACCAGTAATCTTGCTCTTCTGGTCATATCTTGGTTACTAAATTCTACTCTGGAACAGTAAAATCAGGAGAAGTTCATTGTTGTTTCCCAGATTTGGGCCCCCGCGTCCTCGTCTCCTCCTTGGAGATAAAGTGATGGGGGAAACGATTCAGCCTGGGTGACATTGGAATGAAAACAATAGGCCTTATCAGTATCCTATTTACATTTTCCCAAGGTCCCTTTTCCCCGACAGCAGGCGTTCGAGCCTCGCCGGATCCGAGTCGGCTTCCTCTGGCACGGCTCCGCTCTGGCAGATCGGGCACGGGGCGCTTGGCGAGCGGAGCTTGGCGTATACCCCGCTGATCTGGAGCCTCTCTTGAGACAGAAAGCAAAACTAGCAGCCACGTGTCCAAAATCACTGAGAGAGAGAGAATTCCTATACCCAAACCAACCATAATGCCAGCACCCTAGAGCTAGCCTAGCCTAGCGTGATTAAAATAAACCCTGTGTGTTTTTTGTAGCACCCATGCAACACTCCAGAGATACATCCCTCTCGAAACAAGAGGATTATGCAGCAACATGCCTCATTTTGCTAAACCCGTGCTAGCAAAACTTCAAACAATGGATCTATAAGCTGAAAAAAACACTCCAATACCCAGAGCTACAATAATTTTAGCACTCTTTTACTAGCTTAGCGAGCTGAAATGAAAACTCTGCGGCAGTCGTGTAGATTTTCTAGCATGTTTTTTTCAATTCACAGCCAAAACAATACAATTACGGCTTTATCTTGGAGATTATAGATGCTGCTAGCATGAAAGTTAGACTAGCAATAGCAATAAAAAGTGAGAAATTTCAATACACAAAGCTACAATCATTTTAGCATTCTATCACTAACCTAGCATGTTTAAATGAACTCTCTTTTTTGTGCACTTCACAGCTCAAAACAAAAAGAATATGTAAGATCTCGGAAATTATGGATGCTGCTAGCATAAACGGTAGATTAGCACTAGCAAAACTTTCTTCAATGTTTTTGCAAACTGATAAAAAAGCTAGACACTCTAATATGCAATGCTACAATGATGCTAGCACTCTATCTGTAGCCTAGCTTAGCATAGCTAAGCACTTTGGCAGCGGAGCACTCCACAGCTCAAAAAAATTTAAGATATTAATGCTATCATGAAAGATAGACTAGCGCTAGCAACACTTCAGACAAACTGAAAAAGAAAGAAATAAAGTTAGACTCAAAGCTATAATAAGTCAAGTGCTCTCGAAGTACGCTAATCTACCATGCTAAAAAGAAGTCTCTGAGGCAGCTGTGTAGCTTTTCTGCAGCTCAAAACAGGACGGGATCTTCCTGCTGCTAGCATGAAATCTATACTAGCGCTAGAAAAACTTGCCTGCAAATTGAGAATACCTTAAAGCTACACTAACGCTAGGCTTTTGAAGCCTTATGAAGAGGATTATTAATCCTCACACCTCCCTGTCGTTCTAGCATGACAGCTAGCAACATCCTCCAGAATAAACAAGCTTCGTTTTATTTTTCAAATGTCATTAGAGTCACTGGCGCTGAAGCCCTGGAGGTACACGGGCCAAACCACCATGCGGTGTGTCTCTTTGACACCTAGACAAACGCTCCACACCGCTCTTGGAAGGATCTAACCGCTATCTGCTAACCAATCTCTGCTAAAAACCTGCCACAACAGATACGCTCTTGTCCGCACATCACTCGAAGGAAAAAAAAACACACCCAGAGCAAAAGATAGTGCAACCAGATTGCAAACACAGCCTTAAAGACATAAAACGGAAGAATGACGGCACTCGTAAATCTCCTCGTGTTTTCTGTAAACGGAGATCTCAGCACCTGGTAAGAAACCACAGCCAAACTGTCTTGTTTAAGTAAGAGCAACAGAAGGAGACAGAAGGAGCACTCGCACACGCTTACACTCGGTGTAAACAATGATCATTTTGCTCAGGGGTGCCAAAATTTTTTATAAAAACAAAAAGAAGAAAAATCCCTGCACCGTTTGGAAGATTTTATCTACTAATGTTTGGTCATGGTTAATGGTGCTAATCTCTTGCTAGCAAACATCTTTAGATAATTTCTAATTTCAGCTTTTATCACGGATTTGAACTGAGTGAGGCAATTTGATCACATGATATCAATACGTAAGAAAGAAAACGCTCGGGGTGTGCTGTTATAGGAAAATAATCAACAAAACAGAGTTACAGTTACCACCCGAAAGGTCACAATTTAGCACAAGTAAAACAGCACAAGTGTTTTACTCCTCTTTCATCTCAGCGCTTTTACAATTTTACAAAACGATTACAGCTTTCTATCTATTAAAGAACGAAGCGTCATATTTTTTATCAGTTTATAGTTACATTTAAATTTAACGTCTGCGAAACTAGTTAGCTCCTGTAAAGTAGCGTAAGCTCGTCTGTCCTGAAGAACTTAAAGCTACATCTTTACCTCTGACTGTTACAAAGCCCTGACACTGGAGACTCCTTCCACAACTGTTAAATAAACATCTCCTTATGGAAAACTGCAACATGAATTTTCATCTATTTTTGTATTTATGAGCTGTTACTATAGAAACGGTAACGCTTCATCACACCACCCCATCACGCAGTATTTTATCCATTTACAGTTATACTGATGATGAAATGTACTTTTTTTTAATCAATCATCTAATTAATTCCCTCTATTTCCGGTTGTTAATTTTTGTTACCAAATATCATGACACATTGTGAAGAGTATCGTGATATGATATTTCTGTCATATCGATCAGCTCTACACCAACGTGACCTTGTAGTATAAAAAGTCAATGTTGTGGATGATCTCTTGATCTCTCATCTTCAGTCTCTCTCTCTCTCTCCATATCACAGCCCAGAAGATGCATCCAAGTTGGACTTGAGTGTGTGTGTGTTTGTGTGTGTGTGTGTGTCCATCCCAATGACTCGTGCCCCGTGGCGTGATGCCAGCACATCTGCCATTGCCCCCAGGCCTCACACAGCCGTCGTAATCCCCACTACAGGAAGCTGCTCTTCCTCATCAATCCCTCTCTCTGCTGAACAAGAGATGGAGAGAGAGAGAGAGTGAGAGCGAGAGAGAGCGAGAGTGGATTACTTCACTCTATTCCTCTCTACTCTTCTTCTCTCATAGTTGGATATTGTTCTCTGTAAGCCTGAATTGTACATTGTGTGTTTTCCCACAGAGTCATGGCCTGACTTCCTGCAGCTTTTGCATATTTTTTTCGCATTTAAGCTCTTGTTAGTTCATTTAGTGCACTATTTATCATATCTATGGGGTCTAAAAAGTACCAATAATATTCACATATCTACAAAAACTAAATTCTCACAATGATAAAGGGGAAAAATCTATAAAAATGTACAATTTTAAAGATTAAAAAAAACTCAAAATATCACAACGCAATATCACGACGCTATCTCAGAAAAGTGCATCATGATTCACTTAGTACGATATCGATATCATAACGTTATATCACCCAGAACTAAATCAGATGTAAAAACACACAATTCACACACCTGTAGCAAAATCTGCTAATACACACTGTCGTGTGTCACAGGTATAAATCCTGATTTATTTATTTTTTTACTCTCAGGTCTGTTTTGCGCATTCGTCCATCGTTTCATACAGCACTCCCTAAACACCTCTTTAATATCTTTTCTCCACCTTTGGATTTGCAGGTGGAGGAAAAAATATTTCATTATTATAGTAAACAAAAGAGTAATGTTCCATCTTTTCCTCCTCTCAAACCTGGCTATCATCAAGCTATCAAAAATAAAAAACTCTGAACCTGTCTCACCAAAAATACGTCACATTAGGGAAATATAATGCTTCATCACTTTAAAGAGGAGCAACGTTAGAGCTGTACACAAGCATGCAAAATCAAGCGTGTGTTTTTTCATTTTTTTAGACTGAGAGTGCAGAAACACATGACCAAGGAATGTTCGGGTCAAAAAAAGGCAAACAAGATGGCAGACATTATGATAATTATTACATTATGACATTATCAGATCAGGTTTAAGCATGCTCCAAAATGTCCACATTTCTAAACGACCTAAGAAAGAAAAAAAAGAGAGAGAGAATACGTCAAAAGAGCGGGATTAAAAAAAAATACTAAACATTGTTTTCCAATTTGTGTGGAAAACAAGCTATTCCAGATGCTCCTTCACGATCACGCCGGCTTCATTCCCGAATTCTGTTGTCCAAGCCTCTTCTTTTCCTTTTTTTTATTTAAACAATACCGATACAACAGTAAATCAAAAAGCCCTAAAGAGCCAGCTCATCTTTCTCTTTCCTCATCTTGTCATAAAAACAAACTAGAGGCACAGATTAACAAAAAAAGAGAGAGAGAGAGAGAAAGAAAAGAAAAACTGCAGGCGCACACAAAACGTTTGGAGGGGGGAATCTTCTGAATGTCTTAATCACAGAGCGACTAAAACAAGACTCCATCATCATCACAAAATGAGAGTGTAATAATTACAAGAGGCAGACAGGAAAGTGAAACGGCAAAAAGGAAACATGTTTTGTCACTCCCGTCAGCGAGCCTGCAGACAACAGCTGTTAGCGGCGACGGCATCGCGCAACGCTCCTGAAGTCTCCATAATCACGCTGTTATTGAAGGGAGGACAAAAAGGGCACTAATTGCAAGGGAGCAATCTAAACGTAATAGGTTACACACCCGGGCGACGACGCACAATGCTCACCGCTAAAACGGAGAGTCAAAAACGAGAGAGAGAGAGAGAGAGAGAGAGAGGGAGCATCTGGATAAAGAACTCTACCACAACACGGTGTACAACACTGCCTCGTCGCTCATTTTCTGCCAATTACCCTCCCTCCCTGTCAACAGTTTTAATAACCTCTATCATTTCCAGAAGATTTTTTTCTTTCTTTTTTTTTTTTTTTGCCTCGGTTAAATAATTTCGTCTCTTTAATATGCAAATGCGCCTTTTGGCATGCATGGGTGAAGAGGCTTCGGCTTCTTGAGACGTGTCAGTACAGTGTGGAGCACCTGCACCTTGGGGAAGGCTTGATTTAATTGACACCTAATACTGTTCATTATTCCACTTAGTGAACACCTCGGTTAGTCACCTGTAGGTCGCTGAGAACCCCGGCAGCCGTTTCCGCTTGTCAACAGCTTGTAAAAATAGATCCTTAAAGATTTAGAAGAAAAAAAAGAAAAACACAGGAAAAGAAACTCCCAAAATGCCTAAACCTATATATCATTTTCATCTTCAGTAAATATTTTTCAAAATGGAGACAAACACACACACAAAAAACAGCGCTAACTTTTAATTTGTACTCCTTAATCACAAATATTCCTGAAAGCACTAAATCCTAAACGAGATGTGTAATTCAAAGGAAAACCATTTCACCGTAATAACAGGCCTGGAGCTGCAGTCTAATTGTAGCTCTTGGGTCAAAAGCGAACAAAGGCACGCACAGGTACACTCTTTTTTGTTTTATTTTTTTTATTTTTAGTCCCTCTGATGGAATCTAGATCCCTTAAGGATTCTTCGTGTTGTCTTCCTCATGGAAGTGAAAGTGTTTCTCTAGCAGAAAAGCTTCCAAGGGTTCTTCGAGGGGTTCTTTAGTTAGATAAGGATTCTTGGCTTCATTGAAGAATCCCTTTTCTACTTGGAAGCTTTTCTGATAAGAAAACAGCGTTCTTTGGTTACTTTAAGATTTCCTAGCTTCCTAAGACAGTTCTATTTGGACACCTTTCTGAAAAGGAAACCAAAAGGGGAAAAAAAACCAGCACAGGGATCTTGCTAGGTTAAGGGTTCATAGCTTCCTAAATGGGTTCTACTTGGAACCCTATACTCTTAGAAAAAAACTAGTTTAAATATTTCTACATCAGAAAGGCTTTCAAGTAGACAAAAGGTTCTTCAGTGGGTTCTTTGGTTAGATAATGATTCTTGGGATCCTAAACAGGTTCTACTTGCAAATTTACTTGCAAATTCTACTTGCAAATGCTCTTAGAAAAAACAAACCAAACCAAACTAACCAAAGTCAAAGAACCACATGAAGATTTCTCTCTCTCTCTCTCTTTTTTTTGGATAGTTATGATTTTTCTAGCTTCCAAAAAGGAACTACACTCTTCAAAAAAAACCGAAAAAAATGAAAATCGAGATCCCTTTATGATTCAATGATTGTCTTTCTTGTTGAAGTGGTAATATTTCCTCTTCAGAAAGTCCTCCAAGTATATAAAGAGTTGTTTAAGGGGTTCTTTGGTTAGTTAAGGACTTTCTAGCTTCCTAAAAGGGTTCCACAGAGGAGAAAATGTGAAATGATTCCCTGTACATCCCCTTTCGAAAGCTAGACCCCTTGAGAAGCTCATTTTCCCAAGAGTATCACCAGACCGGCCATGACTACGAGTCCTGACCTGGCTGAATGAGACATATGTGCGTCAAGCGTGTATGAATTAACCGCTCTCGAGAGCACGCTCGACACGCGACCTCTTCACAAATCCATTTTACTGCAACGCTAAACAAGCCTTGAATTATTAATGTGGATCAATTCATGCTAACGAAACCTGCGACAAAGAGCCAGTTCATTAGGAAAGGGAAGAGACTGGAGGAATTCTTCTCAGGCACTGATACACAGAGGAGATAGAGTAGATTGAAGATACTGCTGACATAAGGAACCATCTTAAGATCCTTTAGATCGGGGGTCATCAACTGCCGGACCGCGACCCGGTTTCAGTGGACAGAACCAAGCACTTGAAAAGTACTACAGTGAAAAAATCTGCCCATCGTTTAGTGACTCTAGTTTTCTAAACATGACTGTTTCAGTCATTCCCATGCATTATGTAGGTTATTTCATTAAAGGCAGCTGATTGACGAAGGAAAGTTTTCACAGTCTTTGCAAAATAAGCTAACTGTACTATGTTAGCTATGTATGCTCAAAAAGACACCAATGATCTCTGCTACTTTCTTCCAAGCTTTGTTTTTCTACACAATGAATCTATACACATTTATGATAGGATAAGATGCTTCTAAGTTCCATTTTTGGGAACTAACTGCGAGTGGAAACTAAAGTTGTGAGTGGGGAACTAAAGAAACGTCGGACAACACACCCAATAGGATCGGTCCAAGGAATCATTTGAGACAATTGTTTGTATTTTTTAGTTTACCGTGTAATACCTAATTTGCAAAGAATTTTGAAAATCTAGGTTTAAAAGCTACTTTGTCACTCTTGCTGAAATCGCAGCTCAGTGTCGCGTACATATGTACAAAGAAAATAACCTCCACCTGTCAGCACGAAGCACCAGGGCGAAACAAACAGAATCACATCTTTATTTATCTCTAATGGTTAAGTATTAAAAGTTTTAAAATCACCAGGACCTTGTAAACAAGGAATTTTATGTAGCTGGATCTTCATACACTTTAAGGCAAATACCCTTGATTTAAAGTGTTAATCTGAATGTAGGATTAAAGTCACAATTAATCAAGGATACAGTCTGAAGATCTGAAGCCACAGCTGAAGAAGACAATTAAATACTCGAGAATAAAGGTGAAGAAGCTTTTTGATGAGAATGTCGGTTGTTGTTTCGTTTTTTTCTCGATGCTGGTTAGACCGAGTGCCAGCTAACTTCCCCTCCAACCCGTTCCACCTCTTCCTCCTCTCAGATGCCAATGCCATCTCCTGATCTCCTCAGGAGGGGCTCTCTGGGCGTCCGATGTAAAGCCTTTGCATGTCTATATGAAAGAACAGCGCTGAATTATAAATGTCGAGCAAGACCAAGGCCAGCATTTTCTCAAGGCAGCTGTCCAGAACGAAGACTCGAAGACTTGGCCTGGAGATTAAAAACTCCTCGAACTCCAGAGTCTCACTTTTCCTTCACCAGAGGGAGAAGAAAGGCAAAAATAAATAAATAAATAAAACAAAGTTAGTTAAAAGAGCAAGAAAGATTGCAAGGAGGAAGTACAACTTGAGGAATCTTGAGAGGAAGGGAGTGGGGTGGGGGAAAACAGGAGGAAGGAGTGATTAAAAAAAATCCAATCAAAACTTAGCAAACGGAGATAAGGAGCCAAGATAAGGCCATACTACGAGCCCCCAGAACTGCAATCTCCACTTTAAGCTGGAGAGTGGCAGCTGGCAGAACAGCTGGCGAATAGGATTAATGTCAGAAGAATGAAATAAAACTCAACATATGTCCGAGCCCGAGGTGGCAGGACTGTGCGTGATTGCGCCCCGATGGACGCCATGTGTACAGCTCGGCAGTTCTCCCCGCTCCACAAGGTCACTTTTGAAGAAAAAAAAAAGACTAAGACTATTTAATGCTTGGATAACAAAATGAACTTTCTCTCTCTCGCTCGTTCTCTCTCTCTCGCTCGTTCTCTCTCTCGTTGCTCTCGTCTGTCTGGTTTTTCTTGGCAGATGCAGCTCGCTACGTTCTGTTCATGGCACGGCTCGTTAAGGTTCGTCCATAATGAGCTCAACCTTTCCACAAAATGGGAAAAAATTAACAGAGAGAGAGGAAAAAAGAGTGAAAACAAGCATCCTGCTGATGATATTCTCTCTAAACGCAATATCTGGTCAAAACTAGATGTGATCCGAGACAATTTCTGAAGAGAAAGAAAGAAAGAAAGAAAGATGAAAAAAACCATTGAAAATCTTACAACATAATGTGAAGAATTAAAGAAAAGAACCTTTACAAAATGAAAAAAAAAAAGTTTACAAATGTGAGAGAAACAGAGAAAGAAAGAAAGAAAGAAAGATGAAAACAACTGTTGAAAATCTTACAACATAATGTGAGGGATTAAAGAAAAGAAAAGAAAAGAACCTTTACAAAATGTAAAAAAAAAAGTTTACAAATGTGAGAGAAACGGAGAAAGAAAGAAAGAAAAAAGGCAGGATGGAACGAAGGAAAGGAATGTTGAATGTTGAAAATGTTACAACTTAGTGAAAGAAACAGAAAAAGAAAGAAGCAAAATTTATAGAAAAAATAGGAAAAGAAAAGGAAAGGAAAAAAGAAAAGAAAAGAATAAACCTTAACAAATGTAAAAAAAAAAAGTTTAAGAAAGAAAGAAGAAAAGAAAGAAGGAAAGAGGGAAAGCAGGCTGCTACTGATATTCTCTGTAAACGCAGATGTGATCTGAGATGACAAAACAAATCTATTTTTTCTTTTGAAGGTGCAGCTAAAAATAAAAGAGAGAGAAAGGATGAGCGCTTTCTTACGAAAACTTTGTGCAGCGCTGATGAGAGGTTTCAGTATCCTTGTAGACGAGCGCTAAGCAGCGACGTGTGGACTTCATTTTAATTTATAATTTCCATTTGATGTCGGTAATCATTAGAGCCCACACACTGTAATAAATTATAATAATTTCACAGAAGAATTAAATTAGAGGGTATCTCACCGTGCAGCCAGTTTCCTCACCGGCTACCCTGCAATCTAACTGTCACGTAGAAACTCTTCAGCTAATCAATGCTCCAAAACATTCACATTTATTCATCTATGTTAAATTAATAGAACTGTGTGGATAATGTCGCTTAGCGTGATCAGGGCTGCGCAGTGATTTACTAAATGAATGGGTTCCGTGGACAAACCCAGACTGAGAGAACCTTCATGAATAGACTCAAATTTGCAGTGAAGCCAAGTGTCAGCTCCAGTCACTGAAACTTTACTTCATCTTAAAGGCGGGGACTCGACATGCTCGAAAGCGAGCCTCGCGTCGGTCGCGTCACCTGACGATCCGATATCGCAATTAAACACGGAAAAGCAACGGAATTAACCTGAGTTAAAAACACACGCAGAACTCACATCTCAAACAAAATGACTTTTAAACTGTGGATTAAATTCGATGATTTTTAAAAAAATTACAGAGTGAGAATGTTCTCAAATGCAAATATCGTTAATTCTGTTATAGTCCAGAAGTAAGGAAGGAAAGATAATGGGAGAGAATAAAAAATGTTGGTTCCGTGTACAGTGTTGTGCAGTGGGTTCTGTTTATGATGTTGTGCAGTGGGTTCTGTTTACAGTGTTGTGCAGTGGGTTCTGTTTACAGTGTTGTGCAGTGGGTTCTGTTTATGTTGTTGTGCAGTGGGTTCTGTTTACTGTTCCATACTGCGAGTTGTGTTTACGGTTCCATACAGTGGGTTCTGTTTATGTTGTTGTGCAGTGGGTTCTGTTTATGGTGTCGTGCATTGGTTTCCGTGTGCAGTGGGTTGTGTTTATGATGTCGTGCAGTGGGTTGTGTTTACGATTCCATACAGTGGCTTGTGTTTACGATGTCGTGCAGTGGGTTGTGTTTACGATTCCATACAGTGGCTTGTGTTTACGATGTCGTGCAGTGGGTTGTGTTTACGATTCCATACAGTGGCTTGTGTTTACGATGTCGTGCAGTGGGTTCTGTTTACGATTCCATACAGTGGGTTGTGTTTATGATGTCGTGCAGTGGGTTGTGTTTATGATGTTGTGCACTGGGTTCTGTTTACTGTTCCATACAGTGGCTTGTGTTTACGATTCCATACAGTGGGTTGTGTTTATGATGTCGTGCAGTGGGCTGTGTTTACGATTCCATACAGTGGGTTGTGTTTACGATTCCATACAGTGGGTTGTGTTTATGATATTGTGCACTGGGTTCTGTTTACTGTTCCATACAGTGGGTTGTGTTTATGATGTCGTGCAGTGGGTTGTGTTTATGATGTCGTGCAGTGGGTTCTGTTTATTGTTCCATACAGTGAGTTGTGTTTATGATGTCGTGCAGTGGGTTGTGTTTATGATGTCGTGCAGTGGGCTGTGTTTACGATTCCATACAGTGAGTTGTGTTTATGATGTCGTGCAGTGGGTTGTGTTTATGATGTTGTGCACTGGGTTCTGTTTACTGTTCCATACAGTGGCTTGTGTTTACGATTCCATACAGTGGGTTGTGTTTATGATATTGTGCACTGGGTTCTGTTTACTGTTCCATACAGTGGGTTGTGTTTACGATTCCATACAGTGGGTTGTGTTTATGATATTGTGCACTGGGTTCTGTTTACTGTTCCATACAGTGGCTTGTGTTTATGATGTCGTGCAGTGGGCTGTGTTTACGATTCCATACAGTGGGTTGTGTTTACAGTGTCAGAGTTCAGCATATGGTTCATATACATGAGCTAAAGTACCAACAGTATCAAAAGATCCTCACAGGTCCTGTTCCTCATTGTGGGCCATCATGTGGTTCTTCTCCCTCGTTTTGATGTGAGCTCACAGGCTGAGCGTTTCGAGATGCACAGTAACCATAGCACTTCAAAAGGTTAAGAATTCCCATTCCTAGGAAGTTCCCTCGATATTCCGCCTCTAAGAGACTCAATGGCCCTTTGTTTCGCCTGGAGCGCTACAACAATCACCACCGCTTTCCTCTTTCAACTCAACCGTATGCAGCAAAGCATGCTGGGAGAACCAAGCTACCTCACACGAGGAGAGAGAGAGAGAGAGAGAGAGAGAGAGAGAAAAGTAAAAACTTTACAAAGTGGAAAGGAAAGGAGTGTGTTTATGGTTTTATTAGAGTGTGGTGATGAAGGTCACTGTTCTTCTTCCTCAGACACTCGGGGGAAGTGACAGCCGTGTGAAGTGCCTCACTACCAAAATCACTAATTGCAGCAGCATTATGCTAAGTGGTGCTGGAGTTGTAGGAAAAAAAGAAAAGAGGAGAAAAACTCACTCTATCTATCCATCAATTCATTAATTATAATCCAAAGCCATAATCTGCAGCTATCATTGGAACATGATGACGTGTAATAGATGACAGGGTCTTAAAGCATATTAACCACTCGACCTGAGCAGACTGTGGAAATTATACGTGAGGACGCTCCTAAAGAGAGAGAGAGAGAGAGAGAGAGAGAGAGAGAGAGATGATAATTACAGCCACCCGAGCCGCAGCGCTGGCAGCTCAGTAAAACACACTCGTATCTGTTTCTTCTGACATTTCATCTCATGTTTCTGCAGCATGTGAGCTTTATTGGGACAAAAAAAGACAAAGATGAAAGACAGAGACGTTTGTTTTTATCGCAGACGATTAAACAACGTCTTTGTTCGAGTCCGAGACGTCACGGGTGCGTGTGAAATATCCACGTCTGGGACACAAGAGACAAGACGAGACGAGACGAGAGGAGAGGAGAGGAGAAGGAGACAAGGAGAGGAGAGGGAGATGAGGAGAGATAATGGAAGTTTCTGAATTTGTGAAAGAAAGAAAGAAAGAAAAAGAAAAACAAGTAAAAAAAGAGAAAACGCTAATTAAGTATGAGAGGGAGGGAGGAAGAAAGGAAGGAAGGAATGAGATAAATAGGATAACGGGAGAGAAAAGGAAGAAAGAAATTAAGGAAGGAAGGAAGGAAGGAAGGAAGGAGAGAAATAGGATAATGGGAGAGAAAAGGAAGGAAGGAAGACTAAAAAACAGAAAGAAAAAAGAAAACTAACAATAAAGGGCAGCAAGAAAGATCTGGGGTGTGTGTGTGTGTGTGTGTGTGTGTGTGTGTGTGTGTGTGTGTGTGTGTGTGTGTGTTACTATTTTGAAACCAGTCAGATGACTCTTGTCACTTTTGTCTGGTATTTGGTGGAAGATACCTGTGAGCTGAACACAAGCAGCTCAATACGTGTGTGTGTGTGTGTGTGTGTGTGTGTGTGTGCGTGTGTGTGTGTGTGTGTGTGCGATTGTGTGTGTGTGTGTGTTACTATTTTGAATCCAGTCAGATGACTCTTGTCACTTTTGTCTGGTATTTGGTGGAAGATACCTGTGAGCTGAACACAAGCAGCTCAATAACGTGTGTGTGTGTGTGTGTGTGTGTGTGTGCGTGTGTGTGTTCAGTGATGTAAGAGTTAATTCTTAATCTCTCTGTTTTTAATCTACAGAAAGGCTGGTGCTAATTCCATACGGGGAGCTCCCGTTCCACAATGACAGATTTAGGGCTCATTAATGGGGCGGCCTGCTGTTCCTCCGTGTCAGCATTCCCCGTGATTCGCTGTGCTATTTCAAACACTGAGGGGTCACATAAAACAGCAGCTAATTAAAAACCCTCGGCCCACTCTGTAACCCAACAACCTGCTCCTGGCCTTCAGGACAACCAGCCACTCTCATCAGGTCTCTGAAGGTGTGTCGTCATTCAGGTCATTCTGAAATGATGATTTTATCCATTGAGACAGGAAACAACTGAGGATCCTGCTCAGGAACCGAACTGGGATCATGAACTTCTGATCAGAAGGTCCACTGAGCAACATCCTGAAGATGTTTCACATCTTGTAGCAAATAAAACGATGACTACTTCTCCTCCACATGTCACAAATCCATCATCAAATCCATCATCACACATCAAACTAAGTACCACATGAGGATCTTAGTTCCTTTTCTTACACTGTACCAAGAGAACCAAACAGGAACATGTGGGTGAAGCTACAAGTGCAGGAGACTATCGATTAGTCTCATCAAAGAAAGAAAGAAAGAAAAAAGAAAGAAAGAAAACACTATAACAAAGATAAGGTGACATATAGAAAGAAAGATAGAAAGAATGAAAGGAAAAGAAAGAACACTAACAAAGATAAGGTGAGATAAACAGAGAAGGAAGGAAGAAAGAAAGAAAGAAAGAAAGAAAGAAAGAAAGAAAGAAAGAACGCTAACAAAGATAAGGTGAGATAAACAGAGAAGAAAGAAAGAAAGAAAGAAAGAAAGAAAAGACTTCTAACACAAATACAATCTGTAGTATTAGTAATAATTGAGAAGATGAGATACAGAGGAAAAGAAAAAAAGAAAAAAGAATGAATGAAAAAAAGAGAGAATTTTGAAAAAATGCTAGAGCTGTATCCTAATATTTATATGTATGTTTTATTATAATAGTATTTATAATATTTATTACAGGACAGTACTATTTATAATAGTACTGTACTGTTTACTATAATATTTACTACAGTATTTATTATATTTAGCATAATATTTAATATAATATTCAGTATGCGATTCTAACACTAGTGTTACATGGGGAACGATGTCACCACGTCACAAGCTCCAGAGACGGAGCAGGATCCGTACTGTCTGGTGGAAAAGCATGGGTCTCGGATCTGGATCTCAGTACTGTTGGAGTTGTATTCACACTGCCTCACTCTGCCTCACACTGCCTCACTCTGCCTCACGCTGATGAGTTTTAACCCCTACTTCTCTCGTTCTCTGTTTAAGCGGTGATGTATCGAGCGCTCTGCGAGAGTCCTGTCAGCCGCAGCTGAGGAGCAGAAGCACCTACGGTGAGGGAGGGGGACAAACAGGGCTCTGTTCACGGCTCCTGGCTGCGTCCTGCTTCCTCCTATCTGGATAGCTCCAGCTTCATGACAGAGCCTTGGGAAGGGAGGAGGCACAATGGAGGCGTTGTGTTGCCTTCCTGTACGAGAGGGGTCGACGAGGCGGGGGTGTGGGGTGGCTTTTAGGGGGGAGACCGAGTCAACAGCTGAGCTGGAGAGGGAAGATGGCTCCTGGAATGCTCCTGAGCAGTTGCTACTGTCGACTAATGGCAACCCGAGTCGGTGCGGGAAGGCGATAGGGCCTCAAAGAATGGCACATTGAGGCAGGAGCAGCTGCCTCTTTTGTCATCCGCAAAGGCGAAGTGCTCTATTTAGAGCAGGGGATTCTGGGTTTGGAGGCCCTGCTGAGTTACCAAAGGGGGGAGATAGGGAGATTAAAGCCTCATGGTTCTGTCCACAGGACGTAATGGCGCTTTCACATACGCAGCATTTAGAATCCAACCCTGGTACGTTTTCCTCTTTGGTGCACTTCGTTTAGAAGCCAAAGACACAGCAATCCCACTCTGATCGAGACTGTCTCACTCACGGGCGCTGCAGAAATACCACATGCTCTGGAAATTTGGAAAATATAAATGATACACAAAATGTTTTAAAGTAGATCATTAAACATTTATTTCATCCATGTTCTCTGTATTCGGGTGAATTTTTGATTTCTGCGTACACTTGGTAAAGGTTTGTTTAACTTATTTCCATGAATGACATTTTCAGCTCTACACGCACCTCTACACGCACCTCAGGCGTATGACTATGTGCAATTTGAGACCAAACCAAATAGGAAATGAACCAAAAGAATCAGTCTATCTCTGATTCGGATTCAGAGTAATCTGTGTGAAAGTGTCCTAAGCCTTACTGCAGGAAGAGGATGACTGAATCTTTTTTTTTCTGGAACCAGGTGTCAAGGAGAGAGCTGCCTCTTCTCGTCAGAATTGCTTGTGTTTTTCACAGCATGACAAGCTGCCAGGCCCACGCTTTTCCCTTACCAGAAGCAGAAGTCTATTTACTGTCTGCTTCACAGACTGACATGAACGTTGACCAGAGACCAGAGAGCGGCTTTTGATCAAGACGAGGCCTAACAAGCCATTCCAGTGTGTGTCTTGTCGGTCTCGGTCGAATAAAAGTGACAAGCCAGGTTCCTGAACGGATACACACCTTCAAACCCTCCTCATCACTAACGTACATTGACACCAGCACTTACACAAACACAAACACACACACACACACTAATCTAATGCAGGCACTTTTATTCAGACAAGCAGCACGAGTCAAAGGTGGACAGCAGCGGGCCAACCCTATTAAAGGAAGCAGAGAAAGAGAAGATGAGAGAGGAAAAGAGGTTGACTGATGTTTGGCCAGTGCTGGTGGACGGAGAGATGCATTTGAAGAGCGCCTCCAAATATTCAGGTTCGCTCCGGCGACCGGCCAAGGAATTAAAGAGGGGCCTCGACTTCATTGCATATGCATCGAGTCAAGGGGCCAGTGCCACGGATCATTACAACAAAGATTCCTATTAATTAGGTGGAATAAACCCAGAGGCAGATGACAAGGAGGCAGGAGGGAGAGAGAGTGGGAGAGGGAGAGAGAAGGCAAGCTGAGAGCTCTCACTCCTCCGCTCCATTATTTCAACTGAAGCCTTTTCAAAGGGGTCATAAAAATGCAACCTAAATGACACATGGGAAAACAGCTTTCTGCCCCGAGACCATCAGTCTCCACATCTCTCAACAATCTGGTTGAAATCGTGCCATGCGAGGAGTGTGGATTATTAACAAAAAGATTATCAGCTACCGGTTGTGAGTCTTCTGCACTACTTCTTCACATCATATGGCCCATGAGCTTGCTTCCTCTCAAGGTTTCTTCCTCATTAGGGATTTAATCTACATCCGGTTTGCTGTAAATCTGCTCTGTGCTTTGTGCACTCTACAAATAAACTTGAATTGAATGAAACTGCGTTCATGCAGAGTACCGCCGAAGTGAACGTACATGCTTTTTTCACACCCAGCAGAGGATAAATATCTCCAAAGCAATCCGAGATAGACCTGTAGAGCAGAGTGTTCCAGATGACTGAAGCACCGGAGGGGAGAGGTCACGTAGACCCACGTACACAGCTGCAACTGCAGCTCACCTGCTTCAGAATTAGCCGAGCTCCAGCAGGGGGGTTACTGCAAATATCCCCCGGACCCCAGAGAGGCGGCCTTGCGTGGGCCGCATCTACTGCACAGAACCCCCTCCTTCCTGCTAAACTCATTACGTTTGACTCAAAGCACAAAGCTCCAGGTGTACAGAGAGCGGCCGTGTCTCTATTCTCAAGCGTCTCCCCATCGTCTTCCATGCACCCCCTCAGAGGAGCTAGGGTTACCGTGCACAGAGAAAACGTTCACCCAGGCCACAGTAGCAACTGTTCCTCCTGTCACACGGGTCACATGGGGTGGCGTAATTCACTCGCTCCTCGACAGGGCCGCCACTCTCCACCTGTTGCCTCTGAAATGCACTTGGCATGATTTTCCCACACACGCTAAAAGTGGGACGCGACCCTGTCCTTTCACTTTACGGCCGAAAAGCGAGAGGAGAATGCCGGACCGAACAACTGCTGAAGAATGCTGACGCAAGGGATCTCGTCCTACGAGACTCGGACAGTATTTCAGGACACATAATAAAACAAGGCTTTATCTGTCTTAATTTCACTTACACCACAAATGAAATTGAAGGCTGGAATCTGATTGGGCCAAAGGTGTTGATTAATTTTCTCTAGTGCAGCTGCAAATCACAGGTTTATATTAATGCTATTGTACATTATGTATTGTATATTAATATATGCTATAGTAATAGCTTTATAAAGGGGATTAAAAACCATGTGTAATCATTGATAAGTTTTCGGTAAGAACATTTATGGAAGGAGTCTCCAGTGTCAGTGCTTTGTAACAGTAAGGGGTAAAGCTGTAACTTTCATTGCCAAATTACTGTGGTATAAGAGGAATAAAACACTTCAGGGTGATCACGGTAACTTCGTTTCATCAAACCACCCCACTGTTGATTATTTTCCTGTAATTGCCATGCATAAGAAAAGAGATTGTGTAGCGTATTACAAGCGACTAGTGGAAGTGTAAATGCATGGTCAAATATTATTGATTTTGTTTAAGTTCTTTTTTTTATAATTTTAAACAGGATTAGTGCAAAAACTCAAATGAGTCAACACTGAATGCATTATTTGTCTTGTCTTATATTTTGGCACTCAGTATCTGTGCACATTTGATATATTTCTAAGTCTTACGGCTTCCTCATCAGAAAGGAGCGCCTCATACCTCTCTGCCACAGCGTGAACCTACGCCACGTATCATTTGAAACGTGTAACCCTGGTCTTCACACAAGCACGGCTGTAAGCACCGGATTAGCAGCTAACGAGCTTTTACCAGGAGCCACGGGCAGACAATCCTGCCAGAACAAGACTGCTGACTAAGTTGGCAGGGACGAACGCTCTCCAATGCCCAGACTAGGAAAAGCTGCGGGCTTCCTTAACTAGACCCAGTCTGACTCTCCGAGATACTCGCTGCCGTCCAAACTACTGTGGGACTGGAAAAATTAAAACTGCACAGCTCGAGTGCATTGTCAGAAATTCCGCTGGCGTTTCAGAGCCAATGAGGCATGGCTGTGCTGACACAAAAAAAGAAAAAAAACACAGTGGCATTGTATTGAGCAAGCACGGAGAAACAGAGAATAGGAGCCATGCCTGAGCTTGCCATTTAATATTGTCAAGAAAAAATATTCGTAAATATAATCAATTCCATTCAACCCTGGAGTTTGTTGTAGAAACAGAAAACAAAAGAGTTTATAGACTCCAAAATAGAAGTACTGAAAAGCCCAGGGTGCGTATATCAGTGTTAAATCGTATTGATTATTACTTCAGTGCATTACATAAAGCTGGCTTAAACTGCTTATGAACTCCGCTCAAGGTCACCTTCAATCTGTAATGGATGTTAATTTTTTTTTTCTTCCCCACATTCCATGTTAGTTTATTTCTTCTAACCTTCCCCCTCTCTGTTTTCTTTCCCTACTTATGCTTGACATTTTTAACTCTTTGACAAGTGTCGTCTAGAGAGTTCTCCATAAATAATGCATTTTACAATAGCCGGTAAATAAGCGCCAGACACAATCGTTAGGCCCGACTGGCCCTGGAGGAGCTTTTACAGTGAAGGTGACTATTCAGCTTAATGCAGTCCTCCGGGCCTGGGGAGGACATTTTCATTCATTAGAGCGGTCACAAGCACTTAAAGCACTTTAAGGACCTGTTAGACGAGTGGAGGGACGGCAGGATGAAGAAAAAAAAGAGGTGGGGGGGAGGGAGTGAACGAGGGACGCAGGCGATTGGCCACAGGACGGGCCGGGTTCAAAGAAGGCAGCGGCGAGATGACAATCCGGGGCCGACTTCCTCGCCGGCCAGTTCTAATAGACCTGATTGAATTTGAGAGCGGTCGACTCTCGGGCTCGCCATACACATTTAATTAAGTGTGTGTGCGAGAGAGAAAGAGAAGCGAAGTAATGTCGTATCGACCAACTGCACCACCTTAAATGGTACTTAATGATACCGTGATATTTATTCGAACATCACAAACAGGACGCTAAAAGGAACGTATTAAGATCCGGACATGTTCTAAGGCTGCGTGACCTGAACAGGACATGAGAACAAGCAAATTACAGTGAGTTACAATGAGCAGACAGATGGTTCGAATTTAGTCCTGAAGACAAAGCTGCAACAGTTGTTCTCCATGCCTTCGTGTCATCTGGCTGTAAGCTAAGCGATGTTTTTAGCCTTTTAGCCCAGCCTATCAGTCATGTCACAAAGACAACAACTACTTTTGGAGTCACAATAAAAGGGTTAATTCATGCACACACAGCTGCCCAGCACACTAGACAAAAATTAGCTACCGATCCCCAATAATTTACAACCATGACGAGCAATCAGAGCTCTCAGGAAGCTTCATTCAGCCAACCTTAAGGTCACTGAACCTCTTCGTTCTAACGGTTCCACATCGACGCCCCGAGCGTTTGTGAAACCTCTCGTCTCGCACAAGTCCAGGAACTAATTTCTTCAAGTTTATTTTCACATGGTGCAAGTGATCACGGCTTGAGGCCGCGTCCGTCTCCGTCTCCATTAAGTCCAGATTAACACAGCTGTACACTAGAAGCTGAAGCACCCTCTCCTCAGAGCACTAAACATACGGCCTTCAGGATTACAAGCCGCACTTGACCACTTAGATTTCTGCAAGAACCGGCCGTACCAGCTGGGACTCATTAGCATAAGGCCGTAGCAGCATTAAAACGAGAGCAGGAGCTAATGTGCGTGATGAGACGAGACCTTTATACTGACGAGAACTTCCAGTTGAACGTGGTTAATCACGGACACGAACCGGGGGAAATCGCATCAATGAGTCTACAAAACTGGGGAAAAAAGGAATTGCAATGCATAAATGACATCTGTGTAATTTACTCATGTGTACTGTAAACTCACCAATAATCATTTTCTGTTTTTTTTAAATCAGATCATGGTTCACAATAATGATGGAATGCAAAGTAATAAATCTTTAGGAAAATGCGCGACCCGTCGTCTTCTCGCAAATCAATTCCAAATAAGAAAATGACATGTTGGGGAATAACAGACAGCCGTACACTCACTCTGTTTATTAAAATGAGTCTTGAAAATATTTTTTCGACCTTTGCCAGA